>NC_057806.1:538423912-538425047 GCF_018294505.1 Triticum aestivum | reverse complement strand
TATATATATATATATATATATACGGTGGCGCTAAACTAAGCGAGCGCGCAGAAAAGCATATCGTACGCGCCCGGTCGCTAGTTGGGCGGGCGCTCCACCAAACTTCTCTCCCACTAACTAGTTGATGGTAAAAAAGTAAGCGAATATAGTAAAAGGATTTAATTCCATTACCATCGTATGTGCCTACCTCGGTCCCGCAGCTTCGATCACTAATTGTTGATGGTAAAAAGGCCGGAGTTGATGGTAATGAATTAAAATGCTTTACCGATTACATGAACAGGCTCCATGGCTCCGTTTCAGTTGATGGTAATGAATTAAAACTCCTTGCAAAAACAGTAATATAATAAAATTTATTACTGTATATACGTTGCCTACTAGTAAACATCCTGCCAAAAAGTGGTACTAGATGGTAACCGTGTTATCGACAGGGTCAATTTCTAATATATGCTAGTAGGTAGTAATTGCGTTACTACTACCCTCTTTAATTTTACTATCCAACGGTACAAGATGTTTATTTTTTTTGAGGATCAACGGTACAAGATGTTAGTTGGTAACTAGGTAGTAATCCCATTACTAGTATCTTCTTTGTTGGTAGCTAGGTAGTAATAATCGCATTACTACTATCTTCTTTCTCTTTACTATCGAATTGTAGAAAAATTGTCTCGTAAAACCCATCTTCTCATTACTATATTTCCATCTCCTGTTACGGTAGAATAACTGATCTGAGGCGCGCGGGACAGGATGGTTACGTCAGCCTAATTAGGAGTGCTCACACGGGGCCAGAGTGTACGCTAACTTATTATGCGCTCAGGAGTAGTTTAGCGGTCCTATATATATATATATATATATATATATATATATAGTATTACTATTCATCATTCAGGGTGTAGAATAAGTTATTCTTCACCCGAGATAATCTTACGATCGCTTCCCAAATAAATTACATTTAAAATATAAATAGTTACATGCATATATATGTAAAATTTGGTATAAAAAAACAAAAATATAGGTCATAAGACCATAAAAATCAGATTTTATGTATGTTTTACACTATGTTTTTACATTCGTAATTTTATGTAACATAAAATAATTTTTATAGTGAGTACATACTTTCTTACGTTCTCTTTTTATGTAT
>NC_057806.1:538423253-538423741 GCF_018294505.1 Triticum aestivum | reverse complement strand
TAATCGGTTACGTCATTCTTTAATTAGCGCAGCCACATGCATGCATATGGTAAATAACTTAATTCATTTACTATGTTTGGCTGGCGTTTTACTAGCGTGCGAATCGAGGATGCAAGACGAAGTACATTGCAGGTTGGCCGTAATTCATTTAAACCTGTTACTATATTTATCATGGTTTTTTACTAGCATGGGAAACGAGAATAAAGGATGGGACCAATGCATGCGGATGGTAACTGTTTTAATTGGGTTACCATTCCTACCATGTGAAACAAGAGTCCATAAAAGCGTACGATGTAGACATGCAGTAACCTAATTTGTTCTATTATCAAGTTTTTCATGAACAATTACTATGCTACTATAATTCTCAAGGTTGATTACTATATGCCATTCCAAGGAGGCATATAGAAAGAAAAAAATGGTGGTGGGACCATGCACCTGCATCTTCAGCCAGTAACCAAATTAAATATGTTACTACCTTTCTTATGGTT
>NC_057806.1:538414782-538422802 GCF_018294505.1 Triticum aestivum | reverse complement strand
AAACTGTGAAAATTTTGATTAAGTTCGTAGAAAAACCATCAACAGCTAGTACACATAATATACATCTATATCTTGTTATGTATTTAATTATACTAGTCCTTTTGGTATTGTAGTTGTTGACTTTTTCTATAGAAGTAGCTAAACTTTGCGCTGTTTGACTTCAACCAAAATTTCCTTTAAGCACGGAAGAAGTGGTATATATGTAAACCATAATCCTTAGTGATGCCATGGGCGTTGCCTACATCTGGATAATACCATATGCAGGGGATTGATGCGTAGGAGGAGCTCATCCAGGTAGTACTTTGGCTTATGTCGTGAGCCTCGTCGGCAGTTCCCTTGATGCATTACCAATGCTCATCAATCGGAACTTTTCTAGCAACAATCCATGGATTGTACAGAGTTATTTTCAAGAGAAGAGACAAACTGGAGTCATGAATTGTGAGGAATCTTACAGCATATATGATTTCCATTGTAAATCTGAATTGCCTACATGGATTTACTTTAAAATTCAATGGATTTCTAAAAGTAATGTGTTGTCTCGAAATTAAGGTAATTTTTTATAACCTCTTGGAAGATGCATCTAATTAGTATGCCACCGGATCTTGGTATGAGCCTCCTCAGGACTTCCCTTGACACACGACCAAGGCTCATCAAGTGGATTTGTTTTTTGCAAGACATCCACGGGTTGTACAAAATTAACGTGGTGGCTAAAAAGGTGCTTCCAATAGTAAATATAAGTATAAGGTGGGCCAGTTACTAACCTGTTACAAAATACATATGGCTGCCTTGCAGGAACTTCGGGAAATATCAATTTCTTTGGTGCAATGGAGGTTGCTCAAAAGCCTAGCATGGATCATTTATTTATCGGCCCTAAAAGCTTTGCATGAACCATTTATTTAACCACCCTAAAAGATTTGCATGGACCATTTTGTTTGGCCGTTGGAGAGCAAGATGAGGGACGATATTAGTCTCACATTGACATCATGCGGCAATCTTTCAGGATTAGTGCAGCTTGGTGGCTTCTGGTTTTCAAGCTCCAAGAGTTTTTGTTGATCGCTTGTGTGTATTATGAAAATAGTATAAGCAACTATACTCTCTTTGATACCTTCAGTATTAAGTATATCTAAATTTTATTCTTTTCATACAGATGATATAATGGAAAATACCACAAGAAGAGTGTTTTACTAATTTTCTTAAGCGGACGCACGTAAGGTCACAGAGGAAAGGAAGGAACTTTTCTAGGTGGGCACACCATATGTCGTTCCCTCGCATAAATGAGGATAACAGTTGGCTTTCATTATTACTACGATGAAGACGAGAGGTGCAATCATTATTACTTGGAAATATCTGAATTTTTTATTTGTGGGATAATATTTGTGGTTGCATCCGCATATGGTGGCAGTGTCTAGTTGGTTGAACATGGTCGATCAATTTTGAGGACGTCTTTTTTCAGTGCCGACTACTTGAATTTTGTTCTTTTTCTCGTGGGTGACGTCGTTGTTTGTCAGGTGGGTTGTTTGGCAGGTGAATGTCCCTGCTTTGTATTCATAGTTTTCTTGCCATTGTCCTCATACGTGGGCTGTCTGGATATGTTCACAGGTCTTCCCATCGCACTTGTATGTAGGTTGTCTGAAGATATTAATTCTTGAGTAGTACCCCCTAACTAAGGGGGTGTTTGGTTCTAGAGACTTTTTTGTGTTGGGACTAGAAAAAATTCCTAGCAAACCAAACAGGGTGAGATTTTTTTAGGACTTTTTGCTAAAAGTCCTTACAAGCATCTCCTTAAAAGTCTTTTTTTAAAAATCCTACGAACTAGAAAAAGTCCTAGTACTAGAGAACCAAACACCGCCTAAACATAGACCGTTAATTCATTCCTATCAGTCGAACGGTTTAATAGATATATACTGCTCCCATAGCCAGTACTGGTATTAGTTTTTTTTTGAATCTAGTACTAGTATTAGTTGCCATCACAAAGGAGACCTGAGCAGTAACGAGCCCTTTAGGCCTTGCTCGGTTGCATTGGGTTTGAGGGAGATTAAACGAACAAGCCTTTAGGGGCAAAATTGAAAGTCTAGGAAATAAATCCCTTAATTCATGAGTAAAATTATAATGTGACCATCCTTTTCATGCCTTGCCGACAATCTAGCTGTATCATCGTCCCCAATTGGTCACCTCTGACAGGTGGGGTGGGATGCAGGATCGTGGCGCACTAACGGAAATTGGCTTGCGCATCGTGTCCGCGTCGTGGTAAGACTTAGCAGATGCAGCCGGAGTTCCAGCAGTGAGCTGAGACGTTTCATACATTATGGCCTCATGTACACCAAACTCGCAGCATGACAACTTTGACTTTGTTCGAATGAACAATGTCCTCTCAAGTCGGGGACAGTGGATGTCGGGGCGGCGGTTCCAGATGGTTTCTGTCTGTGCGTCGAGATGGCGATCTCAGAAACAATGCGATTGGCAGCTCTATGAGATTGGGCTCTTGCTCGACATTGGTTGGGTAGCATTCTTGTCCCGCTTGGGCGGTGGGGGTGTCAGCCCGGTCGATGCGCCCCAGAGGGGGCGGTCTGACTTTACGTCGGAGCGGCGGCCCCGGATGTGGTGCGGCGTTCGTGGTCCGCGTGCAGTTGTCCTGTGCAGCATGGGCTACGGGTAGCTATATTGTGCGGCATTGCTACTCGAGGGCGAGCGGAGGTATGTCGGGGCGGCGGCCCTGGATTTGGTGCGGGGTTTGTGGTCTGCGTGCGGCTATCCGAAGCAGCGTGGGCTGCGGGTAGTTGCATCGTGCGATGTTGCTGCTCGAGGATGAGCGGCGGCATGTCAGGGCGGCGACCCCAGAAGGCGGTGTCGGTTGAGTGCGCAGGGTGCAGCGGAGCAGTGGATGTTGAGGCGGCGGCCCCGAGAGATTTGCAGCTTCGAAGGCATGGACATTGTGTCGTGTGGCGACGTGGTTGTCATCGGTGTTGATCGTGGGTGGGCTTTGCCCTGTGTGTATTAGTCTTTGGGGTGGGCTTGGCCTTTGTTGTTTCGGTTTTTGTCCGGTTTTTCGTAATTAACTGGGCAATTATCTTCTGCTTAATTAATAGAGGAGACAATCTTTGCATCCGTTTTGAAAAGAAAAAAAACCTTTCAAGTCAAGAGATATGCTTTGCCCTGAATTTTTTCGATGCACTTCATCTTGCATGGCGGTAGTAGTGTTCTGTTCATTCCATTGGTGGTCACTGGACGAGCAGTAGTACTCCCTCCGTCCGAAAATACTTGTCATCAAAATGAATATAAAAGAATGTATTTAGAACTAAAATACATCTACATACATCCTCTTTTGTTCATTTTGATGACAAGTATTTCCGGACGGAGGGAGTAGTATCCTAAACTCCTAATCATTTACATGATCAAACTCAAACAAGTGCCTAGCGTGCATGTATTCAGTGTGTAACACGTAAGTATTGCGTGAGGCGGCAGGTACTGAACGGCAGTAGCGAGGACGAGTGGAGCAACTGCGGCTATGGCTACGGCATACTAGCGATAACTGCATGTGCTACGAGCTTAGTGAGCGGCGATGGTGCTGAGCGACGAGCACACCGATGCGATTGACGAGCACTAGACTAGTGTCATGAATATATCATCAGTCTATAATATTATCTTGATAGTGCAAAATAACTTAGCAGTAGTATAACACTTCATAGATGATTATATTTATTAGATTGTAGACTTATTTTGCTTTGGGTAGCGTTATATTATAATAACATATTATGTTACTTTAAACACCTCTCTTCTCGTTAACCACATGGCACGTAAGCAAACTAGTCTTGTAATGCGCTATGTTACTAGCTAAATTAAGCGATGCCTTATGAGGAATAAACTACAAACGAAAAATCATACCAAGACAAGTCCATAATACCATGGGATCAACCGTGGAATAAAACTTATATTGCTTGCTCATCCTGGCAGAGTAATGTACCTTATTGGACAGAGTAAAAGCACACACTCATCTAAGTTGCGAACACCTAGTGCGACATAAACACACGCGCGCATACAGACAGGAGTACACACGCACACTCACCAGAGTTGCAGAGCTTCAAATTGACGGGCCACCATTGTTGACTGTAATATAAAAATTGACATTTCAATCTGAAATTCCCGAGGAATACAAATTTGGTAAAGACACAGTCCATCATGTCGCCTCCTCGCATAGCCTCCCCTGGGCGACGCCAGGGGCCCCAAACCCTAGCGCCGCCAGGTCCCTCCTGTCTCCTCGCCTGCCACCGCTGCCGCCGACAAAGTCCGTGATGGCGGCGGGCCCGATGCCAAAGCGCTAGGGCGGGTCGTGTGTTGCGAGATCTCCCGGAGGCGGCATGGGCGACTCCGGTGTTGGATCCGCGAGCAGCAGGTAGGGCAGCACCCCATGCCTGTGCGGCGACGGCTAGGTCCATGGCCAGCATGGTGCTCTTCCTCTTGGTGGACTATGTGCCTGGAGATATGGGAGGTGACGGAAGCCGCGGATCCGGCGTCCCATCCAGGTCCACCCCAGCGTGGTTTTTCCCAACCGGCGGCGCGTGGAGAGACCGGTGAGGGGTGGCTTCATCTTCACGGTGAGGCCCGTACGGTTCCAATTAGTTGCGAGATCGGGGGGGTTTCCGGTCAAAATCATACCGATTACGATCATGGCGGACGATGGCGGCGTCTGAGACACCGTTCCCTTCTCAAGGATGAAATTCCCGAGGAGCACAAATTTGGTAAAGACATAGTCCATCAGGTCGCCTCCTCGCGTCGCCTTCCCTGGGCGGCGCCATGGGCCCCAAACCCTAGCACCGCCAGGTCCCTCCCGTCTCCTCTCCTGCTGCCATTGCCGCCGCCAAGTCCGCGGTAGCGGCAGGCCCGACGCCAAAGCACTAGGGCAGGTGGTGTGCTGCGAGATCTCCCGGAGGCGGCAAGGGCAACTCCAGCGTTGGATCCGCGAGCAGCAGGTAGGGTGGCGCCCCTTGCCTATGTGGCGGTGGCCAGATCCATGTCTAGCATGGTGCTCTTCCTCTCGGTGGAGTCTACGCCTGGAGATGGGTGGCGACGGAAGCCGTGGATCTGGCGTCCCGTCGAGGTCCGCCCCGGCGTGGTTTTTTCCAACTGGCTGCGTGTGGAGGGACCCGTGAGGGGCAGTTGAAGGATCCTTGCCGGCGTGCCAACGGCGGCTTTCATCTTCACGGCGAGGCTCCGTGCGGTTCCAGTCAACTGCGAGATCGGGGGGAGGGGGCGCGACTTCCGGTGAAATCGCGTCGATTACGGTCATGGCGGACGATGGTGGCGTCTATGACACCGTTTCCTTCTCAAGGCATCGTTGTTGCAGGTTGTGTCACCCATCTCGTGATGTTCCGGCGGAAACCCTAGATCTGGGTCTACCGGATCGAACGATGATGACATCTTCTATGTCGTTGTCCCTCCTGGGGGCATCATTTTGGAGCAAGTGTTGTCTTGAGGGGACAAGAGGAGGAGCAGTGTTACAGCTACCGCAAGGCCGACGGCGGATCCCGACGGCATGGCGATGCGGAGGTTCGGCAACGGGCGCGTGTGAACGGATACGTGGAGGATGATGGCGTTGCCTGGCGTCATGGTGGCATCGACGGCAGGCCAGACAAGGTTGATGCATCAGTTCCTGCTCTGAATATGGACCGGTGGAAGATGGCGGCAGCAGCCTCTGAGAGTGCGTCGGTCCGGTGTGTGACCCAGTCTTGGTATGTGGCTGGGCTAGGGCATCCATCTTTAGATGTTAGGCTTTGGTACGATGTTTGTTTGGTATTTGGCTCGGACATTCGGTACCCTTTCATCAAGGGGATAGGAGTAGCAACAATTGTTGCCTAGATGGTGGCTTTAGGCTTACTGATGTATTACTTTGTATGCTCCTTGTGAATAATTAATAAAATGGTTGCAGGCATCGTCCAGATGCAGAGGCCGGAGGTATATCCTCCTTTTGAAAAAAAAATGACATTTCAAGATTTTTCAGAAAAACACATTTGGAGGGGAAATTTTGATTATAAGTGTGGCATTTTTGTTCTTCTGAAATTGCGTTTAAATAATACGGGATTTTAGGATATACATAGTTCATACTAAGAGAAAAATATTAGAATGTAATACTTATAGACTAATAAACAAATACGGCATTAATTATTTCTTACAAAAATATGCATGGTACATCAACATCGTGCATAGGATGATAGTACTTGGTTTTTTTAATTGCGTTTAACTAGATGATGTTGTCAGATTACATTCATGGGAAGCATAATGAAGCAAATGTCCTTGAGAATATAGGGTTTGGTTTGCTAATTCATAGACCACACGCTGAAATACTAAGCAAGGCCGTGTGTCACGTTGCTATATTTCCTTCAAGTCTGCTAAGGATTTTCCAAAATATTTTTTTCTTTTTGCTAAGAAAGAATTAATTGGCTGATACGCAAATGCCAGAGAACTATGGAGAAATAAATTTGAATGTACATATCAGATTGAGCAAATATAGAAGCAAATAAGTAGGAGGCATCAGCCTTTATAATGAGGGGCATGCATGGCCTCCAGGAAGTACCATTTAGAATACTAGCAACTAAATCGACATGAGAACATACTACTAGGACACAGATCCTTAGGTGGTTCTCGGTAAAGATGTCAAAGGGGGCTTGCCGAAGTGAGATCCTAAGCATTTTAGGCATATTAATCTTGACATCCATATTAGTCCTGGACACCAAAGAGACATGCATCCCAGCTAGCAAAAGGCGCATGACCAACCGATGCAACTATGTGGTCCAATGGCAAGCGATTGGTCGCCTTTACTATACCATGGTCGATCAATTCGGCCTCAATCATTGCATAAATTCTCTTTGCCAAGATTGTCATGTTGTCGTTGCCCAAATCATGTTGTTGTCGCCCAAGTTGGCATCTCTTGCTAATTAAGTTGCTAGAAAAGTGGGAATGATGATGAATTGTAGACTACCCCAGTTGCCTTAGCTGACCATGGATGCTTGCCATATGATTCATATTCCTAGTTCTTACTACTCATAACTCCTTTGGTTCTCAAGGCTCCTTTGGTTCAAAGGAAAAGTGGTGGAAACTATAGGTCCAAATTATTTTGGTGTGATATTGTTACCAATTGAAATATTTACTACCAAGGTGCAGGTGTAGAGCATAGAAAGCCATCTTAAATGGAAACTCTCGAGTTTTACGGAATGGTTAAATGATTTCATTAATCGAGACATAAATTTGCATTTTTGCAGTTGCCGATCGTCTCCTTTATGGTTTTCAAAGCTTTGGTTCTTTGTTGTTTAATATTCTATGATCTTTTAATATTTCAAGTGCAATTTCTTATTTTGGTAAGCATTTTCACTTTTACCCCTCTATCTAACTATATTAAATTGTAAAATGTGTCATTGTTATGCACAGTGTCACTTGTAAGTGTGTGACCATTATACTGATTATTGATTTACATTTACATATCTCAACTATATGTGGACACTGGGTCGATTTTATACTTGGTCCGCCCCTATTACCATTGGTGCCTCCCAATGGTCTCCCACTGAAAAGATAATCCATTAAAACTTACAAGACACACAAAGTGTTAGAGCTGCTGTTAGATCTCTATTATGCTGGGAGTAGAACCATACTAACCACATGTTGGTTCTCAAATAAACATGGGATGTTCCTAATTTTCTAATTAGTGTGAAAGTTCTTATCTTTAGAATTTATGAGTAGTCTTAAAATTCACTAGTTTCTTATATATGTGTATATATATGTTTGTTGTTTGCATTGTTGAGATATATAATCAATTACTTATGTTGTTAAAGTAGGTGGCCTAGAACAAAAGGCGGCATGTTACATCCAAATTTTGTGTAGCATTGTAACTTCTCTCTAATAAACTTTGTAATGAAAGTAATGATGGATGGGAAAATCATAGTACAAATTAATGTGGTCACTTGATTGGTAGCCATGCAATATAATATGCATATAATTGTTAATTTTTGTAGCAATAATCTTGTAGTCGTAG
>NC_057806.1:538412708-538414266 GCF_018294505.1 Triticum aestivum | reverse complement strand
TTTTTTGCTGGAAATAGGTAGATATATTTATATGGAGTACAACCATTATTATTAACATGATACACAAACTCATATCGACAAGAGTAGATATTTTTATATGGAGTACAATCGCTATATTATTATGATACCTAAACTATGATCACTAAACATGTCATGTTTATTGTTTTTCATTAACACGGAAATGCCAAAACATGTACACAAGTTTTTTATGTGAGGGATCTGTGCGCAAGTTGATTACGACCTTCTGTTACAAACTAAAACTGGCTTGCATCTCTCTGCATATCATGCATGCAGCACAACTATATTCCAAGAGTACAAACAAGGGAACTTACTTATGGGCTTATGATTTGCCATTTTTTCATTGGTACTAAATAAATGTAAACTTAATTCATTTCATACAAATGATATAATTGACAGTACAATGAGAAAAGCCTGTTTTACTATGTTTTTAAACAGTTCAAGAGAAAAAACAAGGTTGGGGGCCACAGAGGCAACACATGAACTGTTATGGATGTTCACACCGTATGTGGTTGCCATGGCCGAAAACGGGTTGCCTAAGCCTGAGCGGGACGGGCTTAAATGCTGATAGTATTGAAATCTTCATTGCTATCCTACGATGGTGATGAGAGGTGTAATCATTATTATTCAAGAAAAGCTGAATTTTCTATGTGTGGAATAACAGTTTTGGTCGCATTCTCATGTCGTGGGGTTGTCCAATTAGTTGGACATGGTCATCCGCATGTGGTGGGATTGTCCAATTAGTTGGACATGGTCCTTTGATTTCTAAGACGCCATTTCTTGTCGTTGCCGACTGCTTGGACATCGTAGTTTGCCTCAGAGCGTGACATCTTTTTTGTCTAGCTTGTAGGTGGAAGTCGGCCTATTATATTCTTCTTTTCATTGTACTCGTACATATGCTATCTGGTGATGTTCATACTTGCGTGCAGGGTATCTGGTGATGTTCGTACGATATAAACGCTATCACACACATCGGGACCAGAATACACGCACACACTCTCCGGAGTTTGGACACCTAGTACGAAATGAGCGCGCACACACACGCTCGCACGCACATATAGATCAGAGCACACACACACTAACCGAGTTGTGGAGATTTAATTTGACCAGTTACCACTATACCTTCAAGTCGTCTCCCATCAAAACAGATAATCTGTAATAATTTACCAAACATACAAATTGTTAAACATGTAATTTCATCCGGGTCGGCTGGGAGTATAACCATCCATCCTAACATTTTTTTGCCGGAAACGTACTATGTTCTATTAACGAAACTATTAATACAAACACCCCTAAAAATAAAGAAATTGCATTAAAGCACCTAGGGCAACCATCTTCTTCCACCTGAAGAAGCCGATGCTCCGATGCCACATGCCACTTCATCGCCAGAGCTAGTATGTCATTATTAATCATGGATGGGAAGTCATCAAGACCACCATCCTGCCAGACTAATGCCCAAGAGAGGAAGCCAGGGCTGCCGACAGAGTTGCATATAGGGCTGCAAGAAAAAGCTCGAGGCTCGTGAGCTACTCGAGATCGA
>NC_057806.1:538405343-538412553 GCF_018294505.1 Triticum aestivum | reverse complement strand
CGAGATCAAGTCGAAAAGAAACGAGGTGAATACAAACACTATATATGTAGCTCGATCCAGAAATGAGCTGATCTTGTGCCAATAGCTCGCTTGATTTTAGCTCGATAACTCGGCATAATGTCATTATATTAAATGATCATGCCATATAATAAATGAAAACATTGTAATTTATATATGTTATGCTTCATTAATATGGTACATGCTCGGCTATATTGTGAGAAAACAAGTCAAACTACTCATAAATCTATATTATCATCGCTTTGATTGGAACAATATTTTTTGATGCTTTTTTGCGTGGTGTTGTGCCTTACCTAGTGGGAATAACCAACACCGATTATATTTTTTATTGTCTCATTTAGCTTGAAACTAGCTCGAGATCGTTACAAACTGAGTAAGAGTCATGTTCTACAGCTCGACCTTGAGCTTCACCCAATTTGGACTCGCTCAAATATTAATATGAGTTGAGCTGAGCCAAGTTCAACTCGCTCGAACTCGACTCATGTGCAGCCCTAGTTGCATATCCAAGAGACAAGTCTCTATTTTTCACATGCCTCACTTCAGCACTAGAGGCCACATCGACGTGACGAAGATGAGGCAGGAGAACCAAACTGCAAAAGGTAGCCACCGCCGCCATGCTGACAAACCCTGCAAATTGTTACCCCACCTGCCAGAACGACCAGGTAGGAATCTACGCCATTGAGCCGTCGACGTTATCTAGGTTTATACTAACTTGCAGGAGTACATTCATTATTATTAGTGGGATACACAACTTGTGGTCACCAAACATGCCACGTGTATTGTCTTTCATTAACAAGAAAATGGCAAGAGTTTGCATATATATGTGCACGCAAGTTTCTTTTATTTCCTTTTCGGCCAGGTATCCAAGTTGACAACGAAGTGTCTCTATAAATAGAGATCCGCTTGCATCTCCGAGATCTCTCTCTACAGGTCCATGCATGCAGCACACACCTCTTCCAAGAATGGCATTCGCGTTCTTGCCGGAACTGCTCATCTCCATACTTGTGCTACTTGTAGTCGTTCTAGGTTTGTACTACATAAAGTCTAGTAAGAATCCACTGTTGCCAGTGGACTGGCCAGTAGTGGGCATCCTCCCTTCCCTAGCCATCAACCTCCACAGACTGCATCAGTATATCGCCTTTGACCTCCTATCACGGTCCGGCCACAGCCTAAAGTTTGCCATAGCTAGCATACAGATATTCCTAACCTGCGACCCGGTGAATATCCAACACATTTTCACCTTGAATCACACAAACTATCCCAAGGGTGAGGAGTTCGCCGATATCTTTGATGTGGCAAGGGGCTCACTCTTCACTGTCGACGGCGAGCCCTGTCGTCGTGAGCGCACAAATTACCAAGGTGTGTTGAGCAGCCCACGGGTGGTCGGGCTAATGAACACGTGTTGTCGTGATAAGGTGGAGAAGGGCCTTCTGCCCTTCATGGCCCACATGGCGTTAACAAATGCTCATGTCGACATGAATGATCTCATTATGAGGCTCGTGTTTGACATGTATGCCATGACCATCTTCGGTGTGGACACGGCTTTCTTGTCCCTTGACATGCCGCCGGTGCACGTCGCGGATGCGATGGACACGGTCATGGAGGTGGCCTTCATCCGACACATTGTGCCAGTATTTTTCTGGAAGGTGATGAGGCGCTTGGACATTGGTCCAGAGAGGAAGCTTGCCGCCGCGCAAGCGCTGCTTCGCTGCTTCACAATGGACATGATCATGAAGAGGAGGGGGAACGACCATGGTATTGTTCAAGAGGTACCCGTAGACATTCTGTCCAATTATGTCAATGACCCAAGATACAATGATGATTTACTCCAGGCAACTCTCATTACCTACATGATCTCCGGGAGGGACACGATCGGTACTACCTTGTCGTGGGTCATCTACAACCTCGCCAAGAACCCGCACGTCGTGTCGAGCATACATGATGAACTAGCACCCATCATATCCCGCAAACCATCCATTGCAGGAGCCACCATGACGATGTTGGATCTAGATGATGTCAAAGCCCTAGTTTATTTGCAAGCCACCCTATTGGAGACACTCAGGTTGTACCCGCCGATCCCTATCGAGCGCAAGTCTGTTGTCACCACCGATGTAATGCCAAGTGGCCATGAGGTGTGTGCCCGGGACATCGTCCTCGTCTCCATCTACTCCATCGGAAGGATGGAGTCTGTCTGGGGAGCTAACTGCCGGGAGTATAGGCCAGAGAGGTGGCTCTCAGAGGATGGACGCCAGCTGCGACACGTGCCCTCTCACAAGTTTTTGGCTTTTAACTCGGGCCCAAGATTATGCCTTGGCAGGGATATTGCAATCATGCAGATGAAGATCATCGTTGCTGCTATCGTGTGGAACTTTGATGTGAAAGTGTTAGATGGTCAAACCATCGAGACAAAGTTGTCTTGTCTTCTGCAAATGAAGAATGGCCTGAAGGTTAAGCTGAATAAGCGGGAAATGTAATGTACCTAAGGGTTGGCCGAGTTCTCATGATATATGTATGTGTATTCCTTGCTATATATGAATAAAATAAATCATTGCTTAGTATGTACTGTGCAAAAATCATGTTTAACATGAGTTACATTTCCCCCACCAAATTACTTCCGGGACTGAAACAGAAATACCTAAGTTATGCTACTTATAATCATTTGCTTTTTTATTGCCGTTGATATAGAAGATCCTCACGCTGCAATATCATGCACATGACAAGCATGTTATGAGAAGACCATCATGTGAGCTGTGACAAACTCTTCCCTGTACATCATCGCAAAGACAACTCCAATTGGACAAACAAAAATGCTACTACCTCTATACCAAAATATAGAACTTTTTTGTAGGCTAAACAAACCTTAAAAAATGTTTTATGTTTCGATACGAAGGGAGTTGTATCTACGTACATGGCACTTGCCCGTAGCTCCATGCTCCGATTTGTGGGCAAAGCGCATCGGATTAGATGGTGTTTTTCATACCCTTATGATAATCTACCATAACTGTCACATGCAGCATTTACAGTCATCTACTCACTCCGTCCCACAATATAAGATCGTTTAATTGAACTATGTCACCGTTTCCCAGTAGTACGTACTAATGGCTACTATTGTACTGATCTAGGGGAGTCAGTACAATAGTAGCCATTAGTACATAATACTGGAAACAGTGACATAGTTCGGTTACTGTCGTTGAATAAAATCATTTACAACAAGGGGAAACAGATATACATATCAACCCTGGTCATTTTCGACCTACTGGTTCTATAAAACCACATACAAAGAGGATACAGACGGAAATGTCAGTAATATTTCAGTCTGTCATCCAAAACATCTTATATTTGTGAATGAAGAGAGTAGAACAGAAACCGAGGGGCCGACGCTAGTATAATCAAAATTGACGCTAGACTATGGTATAACCAAAACTTACACGACTATATGGTATACAAAGTGCAGGTGGATACATTACACAACCAACACCAACACCTGGTATTTTGTTAAAGGATCGCAGGAATGGAAGCGAGTTTCATGTCCGGCAAACACATCCAAACGCCATTGTGAGCACACCGGCTCACCTTCTTGCTTACATCTAGTGTAGCACTCTTCAGTGACCTACAGGTGCTTCCCTTCCTCCGGTCGATTGGGAACAGCCTCGTTACCGATGGAACGCTGCTAGCGCAGTCGGCCTGCCAGACCCGTTAGCTCGCTGCCCACGATCGCTGCTCATGAAGCAAGCGTGCGAACCAGACAGAGGCACAAGATGGCGCCACTCCAACAATCAACAGATGGCTTTGCAAAAGTTGTCAATGGTCTTTTATAAAAACAAAAAGGAATAAGAAGTATTATATCCTGATTAAATATATTATAACCGAACATGGAAGCTCAAAAGAGCCAATTGCTAATGTGAATTCTTGACCTTGTTGCCTTGAAAAGGATACTTCTCTGTGTGAAGTTAATTGTAAAAAAGGAAAATGCAACCTGCAAAAAAATATCAGCAGGTACTGCATTTCTATATAGGATTGTTATAAGATGCATATAGAATGCAAAGCCTTATGAGATAGGTGGAATCACAAGTTCACATCCATGAACTGAGGTGGGCCAATAAGAGATGAAGGGAAGGTGTAAAACATAAGTCCTCTAATAACTCTCGTATTTCCATCGGAGGGAAGGCAAGAGGCTCACAAAAAGTGCTGAACTTAGTGCATCAGAAAAGCTAAGTTCTGCTCAAATGCTATCTGAAACAAACAACCCTTGAGCTATCATATACAGGTTGTCATAATGGTAAATGATCTATTTAGCTTTGGATCAACCTAAACTCTGCGGAGGCATGGTTCTCCTCATAGTGCATCTTACTTTAAGATCAACATGGTTTCACTTATGTTTATGTGTAATTTTGAAGAGGCACTTGGCTGCGAGCCAATACATCACAGAAGTAAGAGGATAGACAAAGACAACAATCTATTTAGCTTTGGATCACGCTAACGATATTTGTCACGATTCACCTAAGCTAATTCGAAGAATCTGATGATAAATTGGTCAGCAACAATGGTTGATCAGTTGGCCCATCTTCTGCTTAGGGAGTTAAGAACAATGTTAAGTTACAGAACCATCTCGAGTGTTTTAACTACGACATATATCTTGGTGATAGTCCTGCTGAGACTGACGTCTATAAACCGGCGGAAATCACAGTCCCCGGCGATGTGGGACTAAGAAGATTGCACTCTGGTACATGCGCTGGTCTTACCTGAGCCCGAGTGGGCCGCCGGCGCCGCACCTCCTCCCTCTCCCGCCTGGTCTCCAGGAGTCGCCGGGGCGATACGGAATGGCAGGGGCTCCTCAATCCACACCGCCCCTCCCTAGTCGTCCAGCCGCCGGCGCATCTCCTCCCCGCCCCCCGGCTAACCGCGCCGAAGGACTGCGCCCTCGTACTCTTCGGTGGCTCAAGGCGGGAGACCGAGCGCGGAAATCACCGCTCGCGGGAAGGAGCGCCGCGGAGGAGAACTCGTTCCGGCGGCCGATCTTGGGGTCGGGGTCCAGGAAGAAGAGTCGACCTCTGGCACAGTTTTTTTTTCCTGAGGATTGAGTTCGGCCGGTGGCCTGTAGCGCCTCTTTAGATTGGCCAGGCCCAGCGCGTGTGACTATGGGCTGGGCTAGTTTGGTTACTAGCCTGGAGACCGTGCCTGAAGAATATAGCCGCCTGTACTCTGCCTGAGAATTTGATCTTTGCAAGCCGGGAGGATATATGTTTGGTTATGTGCTAGTATCAAGAATAAATTACAGCAAAAAAGCTAAAGAAAGGAAGGTGTTGGCTGGCACGAGTTCCCACACTAGCATTGGTCGCCAGGCAGGTGTTAGCCTGTGTCCAGGCGTGGGACTGGCAGGCTAATGAAGATGCGTCAGACAACTGCTACGTTTTTCCGGAATGAAATCAAACAGCTCCCAGGCAGATCACAAGCACGCCTCAGGTCAGGCTCGAAACAAACAGGATGCAAACAAAACTAACCCTATATGCGCCTGGCGCAAGTCCACTTCCAAGGAATATCCTATTTGACGCACCATGCGTAGAACATCGACCCTTCGCACAAAGGTGCCGATCGAGTAGTAACCTGGGCCAGCCCATTACCGTGTTCTAGAATTTACGGTTTTGGGAACATTCTAGAGCTTCCCAGCCGGGTTTTTTCTGGTTTAGGTTCCCTGAACCGGTTTTCCTACTTTTTGGTGTTTTCTTTTTAATATTCTTTCTTTTCTTTTCCTTTTCTGTCTCTTTTTTCTTTCTTTATTATTTTTCAAGTTTAATTTTTTTTAAGTTCATGTTTCAAAAATTGTTTGAAAACTTAAAATTGGTTGTGCTTTTGAAAAATGATCGTGTTTTCAGGAATTGTTCATAAATTCAACAAATATTTGCTTTTTGCATGAATTGTTCAGAAATTTTAAAAATGTTCCTTTTTCAAAAATTGTTCATAATGTTTTTGTTCGTATTTTTCACAGGTTTTTAAATAACGACCGGGATTTCAAAAAATATTCCTGTTTTCAAGAATTGGTCGCAACTTTCAAAAAATGTTCTTATTTTCATATTTTCGTTCACATATACAAAAATTGCCATGATTCAAATTTTTTCGGATTTTCAAAATTTGTTCTAAAAATTCAAAATATGTTCGTGATTTTACAAATTGTCCATGTTTCGAAGTTTTTTTTCAAAAAATTAGAAAATGTTCAGGTTTACAAAAAAGTTCAAAAAATTTAAAATGTGTTCTCCATTTTAGAAAATTGTTCGGGTTTGTCAAAAATTATTCGTAAGTTCAAAAAATATCTCAAATTTTGGAATATTGTTTGGGATTCTTTCAAATAGTGTTAAGTCTGCTACTGCTATTAGTTTTTAACTCTCGCGATGTATTTCTGACATGAGTCCTCTTTGATCGTATTGTCTAGCAGCAATCGAACCTGAGTAGGTAGTCACGGGTTCGATTCCCATCAAGTGTGAACAAATTTTTTCTGCGATTTTTTACCACCGCAATGGGCCAGCCCAATCGGGCGCACCTGTGCAATGGGGCATGTATTTGCCGCAGAATGCAACAGATAGGAGCTTCCCACTTCAAATGCACTGGTGCTTATATGAGGTGCTAAGTGCATTGAAAACCTTAGCAACTTCCGTTTCGAAAAAAAACCTTAGCAACTAGTCTCTCTAATGCATAGGTGCTTAGCTTTTGTAGCTTAGCTTCCCTCATTGAAGTGTTTAACAATTAAACTCCTTTATATATTTGTTACTAGTCATTTTGCATAGGTCCACGCGCTTAGCACTATTTTCTCTTGGGGGTCACCATCACGTTCTCTCTCTTCTTTAATTGCTTTGTCACATCATCTTTTTTGCTATGTGAGACCCTTAGCACATGTACACCGCGAAGCACTAGAAAGGGCCTAACACACCCGTACGCGGCATTTTCTAAACAGCGCCTTAAACGCCTGTTTATTTGAAACCCGCAAACGGGCGCACATCCCCCATCCGCACTGGCTGTCTCATCTTTTTTTTTTCTTTTCTGCAGAACTTTTAAAAAATTAAGCGTTGTGGAAATTTGAACAACGCACCCCACGGGCTATGTACAACCTGGTAACCACCCAGGACAACTTCCCCACTGTGCAACCTTACCTTCTTTTATTCTTCTTCAAATAACGTACTTGAACCTGTTTGGTTTTACC
>NC_057806.1:538366979-538404938 GCF_018294505.1 Triticum aestivum | reverse complement strand
AGCTTGTTTTGGGTGTTTTATTTCTACAAATTCATTAACTTTTTCAAAATCAATGATATTGTTTCAGATTTAATGAACTTTTCTGCAATTTGTGATTTTTCTTAAAAAATGATGAATGTTTTTTGGAATTCGATGATTTTTTTTCTCAAATTTGATGAACTGATTTTAAAATAAATGAGCGTTTTTTAAAATTGGTGAATTTTTTCATTTTCTGAACTGCATTTCAAACTCATGAGCTTTTTCAATTTTATGAACTTTTCTTAATCATGAAATTTTTGTAAAAGCGCAAACTTTTTCTAATTCATGAGTTTTTCAAACCTTTTTAACTTTTTTTGATTCCCAAATTTTTAAATACTAGAAACACCGAACCTTTTTTCCCTAGACAAATAAATTTCTACAGAACGGGCGAAAAATAAGGCAAGTTGTGTGGTTGCGCGAACTGAACGACATGTGTGAGTCGTGCGAGCGAGAGGGACTGATTTGGCAATTCATGGGTTGGAGCATACCAGCGCGCCCCTGTGCGATGTAACTCGTAACCGGTGCTCAAGGCGCCGATTAGGACCTCCCTCTATTCATGCGCATCACTAAGTAGATGACAAGGCATTCGACTACCTTAAGAGAGGCATAATTCCTCCCACCATTTACCCGCGCTTGGTTGGATTTATTCATTTTGACACTCAATGCACTGATCAGAAATCACATTGCGTCAGCATCCGCGAGAACCATTGCAATGTTTTGTTTTAATTAAAAAGTAAGATTTCTCTTGTCCGTACCAGTTCTGAATCGACTGTTTCATGCTCAGGGAAAACCCTGAAAGGGCGATTCCTCGTCGGTACCCTGGCCTGCACGCGGTGACCCGCTCTCGCCGTGCAAGTATCCTTGTAGGCATAGTTTTGGTTTTTGGATTGGTTTTTCTTACAGTTTTTTGTTTCTTGAAAGGGTTTTTTTACGTTTCTCTTTTCAGTTTTTAGTTTTATTTTCTTAAAGCATTCTTTACATATTTTAAAAATAGTGTACCTGAGTCAAAAATATTAAACGTGTATAGCAAAATGTTTATCATGTATATGGAAAAATGTACAACATGTATGAAAAAAGTAGAAATCAAAACATATATATGAAAAATGTTAATCATATATTATAAAAAATGAACATGTATAAATAAATTTTCCTGATGTATAAAACATGTTCCTAATGTATACAAAAACTTTACAATATGTATACATAAGGTAAAACTTGTGTTTGAAAAAAATCTTAATGATGTATTCAAATATTTTAAACGGGTATAAAAATGTTTCAGGTGTATACAAAAAATCAAAAACATGTACAAAAAAAAGTATGCATCAAAACATAAGTTTGAAAAAACATTACTGATATGTAAAAAAACTACCATATGTATACAAAAAATGTATACTATGTATGAAAAGGAGTAGACGTCAAAACATCTAATTGAAAAAACAGTTATGTATTTTTAAAATGCTAAGGATGTACAAAACTACTGTTTATATATACGGGAAATGTATAATATGTATGAAAAATAGACATCAGTACATATACAGAGAAAAATGAAAAAAATGTATATGAAGAAAAAGAAAGAGAACGAAAAAAACCATGAAAAACAAAGGAAACTGAAAAAATCGTGCTACTATAACAGGCCGGTCCAATAGAGCGCTCCACAGAAGCGAGATGGAACGCCGCCTGGCAACAGCCAATATGTTGTTGTTGTTGCCGCAGGCGAGTGGTTTGTACAAAACAAATACGCGAGTTGCCGTTGAAGATACCCTAAAAGCCACCACTCGGTCAATCTCACACCTTGGTATAGTTGTTGTTGTTGTTGTTGCTGCGGTACACGAGTGGTTTCGCAAACAGCTCGGTGAAGACTGTGCGCACGTGGTTTTATGTGCTGGTCGGATCAGATCGACACATAAGCATGAGCGCACGCGCGCATGCACGCACGACGATCGTGGACCATCTCCACTGGTTGCGCGCACTGTAGTGCACTAGCACGTGTACATTGCAGGCGCGCGGTCCCTGCACATTCGTACTCGACACTCGACAGCGGTTGCACTGGTGGCGCGCGTGCCATCGGCTTTGCAAGAATTGATGTTTTTACTAATCTACAATTGTTGTATTTCCCCCCCCCCAACTCCCGGAGCGCCTAACCTAGGCGATTAGGGTTTGCAGGTGGAACCCGGTGGCGCACGCTGAATCTCGGCGAGGCGACCAGACTGGAACCTGCTAATGGCTTCGTCGTTAACGCAGGACCGAGGGAAGGATCCCTTGTCGCCACGGACGGCGAGGGCAAAGTTAGCGGAGGCCTTGGGGAAACTCGACATCACCGAGGAGGAGGCTACGCCGCTAGTGCTAGATGATGTGGATGAGGGAGCGCCGGAGAAGTGGATGTTGGCCAGGAAAGTGCTTCATAGGAATATTCTCCACATCCAGACCATCACCAACGCGCTTCGACCAGCCTGGGGAAACCCTAGAGGTCTGGACTTCAAATCTGTAGGGGAAAACACGTTTGTGGCCGAGTTCGCGAACCGGAGGGATCGTGACCGAGTATGGCAAGGGGTGCCATGGCATATTAGCAAGCACGCCGTCATCCTCTCAGATTTCGACGAGTGCATGCGCCCCTCTGAACTGCGGTTTGACAAACTTCAGATGTGGGCTAGGGTTGTCAATCTACCCTTCAACCTACACAATGAAAAGTGGTGCGCAGCGATCGCTAAACAGATTGATGAGCATGCATCAGATGTGATCTTCGATCACACCAATGGCTATCTGAGAGCTAGAGTGACAGTGGATGTGAATAAGCCTTTATGGCGCTGGATCCTGATCGAATCAGTGAGAAGGAAAAGCATGGATCCCTATGACATTCAGTATGAGAACATCCCGCACTTCTGTTTTTCGCGTGGTCGTTTAGGCCACTCGGACTTGTATTGTCCAACCCCGGGGGCTATAGATGGCAATGGTGAACTGCCCTTTGGGAAGGGACTGCGAGCTACAGATGAGCGCAAAAAAGGCAGCTCTAGTGAGAACACGTCCAGAGAGCACCCTGCGAATCAAAACAACAAGGCTGAGACAAGAGGTTCGACCATTGAAGCTGAGAAAGGAGCCGAGGTAAACTCCCCAGTTAAAACCAGGAACCAGAACAAACGGAAGGGGGGCCGCCGGCTAACAAACAGGTGTACAGGAGGGTCGTTGTACCTTTGCTGACTAATTAGGCATTTGAGGCTGCACCTGGTGACGAATTCGTAAAAGCTGCAGAGGAGGATCCCATCGCCTCTTCTGTCGACGAGGAAGGGGAGAGAGTTCCTAAGAAGAAGAAACCAACCCCGGTCAACTCTGGACAATCGGCAGAGGCTGCGGTGCGGCCCTGCCCTTCGCAATGAATTGCCTCAGCTGGAACTGCCGCGGGCTTGGGAACCCAGCGGCAGTTCGAGAGCTTCGCAGCATCGTGAAGCAGGAAGGGCCCGGTCTCCTCTTTCTGATGGAGACAAAAATTTCGGCAAAAAGAGTTGAAATCTTGAAAACCACACTTGGTTTCGCAGGCTGTTTTGCTGTAAACAGCGAGGGATTGAGTGGAGGAGTTGCGCTATTTTGGGCAGCCGACATCAAGGTTGAGCTCAAGAATTATAGTTCTGGCCATATTGATGTTATGGTGCATACAAATGACCCGGACTCGAGTCCGTGGTGATTTACGGGATTCTACGGAGCCCCTAAAGTAGCAGATCGACATCATAGCTGGAGATTTCTGCGTACGCTGAAAGCATTGCCACACACACCTTGGCTGTGTGTGGGCGATTTTAATGAGACACTCTTTGCCTCGGAACACTTCTCGCGAGCTATCCGTCCGGAGTGGCAGATGAGAGCTTTCTGAGAGGCTGCGGATGATTGCTTGTTCCAGGACCTGGGATGGACTGGGGCAGAGTACACCTGGGATAATGGTCAAATGGGTGTTGATAATGTGAAAGCGAGGCTGGATAGAGCCTTTGGGAACCCAGACCTTCTTCACATGTACGGCTGCTCACGAGTGAGACACATCAGTACGACCGAGTCAGATCATTGCTTCGTGCTCGTAGAGCTAAAGAAACATGTGTCCGCGTACAGAACAAGAGGAACGAAACCTTTTCGCTACGAGGAGGTATGGCAAACCCATGCAGACTATGACCAAATGGTTTTGGAAAACTGGCAACGGGGGTCGGGTCAGCAAGGTTTGGCCGGCGTGCTCACCGCACTGCAGAGCATGCAAGAGTCTTTATCTGCATGGGGTGCGAGAGAGTTTGGGAGTCTGACTACTACCATCAAGAAACTGCGGGCCAAGCTGGATCGCCTGCGATGTCAGTCTGTTGGTCAAGGTCCATCCGATGAAGAGAAGGCCACTGTAAAAAATTGAGAGAGGTTCTTCATCAGGAAGAGATATGGATGCGCTAGAGGTCGAGAGTACCCTGGCTGCGTCACGGCGACCGCAACACAAAATTCTTTCATGCCCAAGCGGCCATGAGAAGACGCTTAAACAAGATCGAGAGACTTGTACGTGATGACGGCTCTATCTGTCAAACTCCGGAGGACGACAGAGTGAAGTCCAATAGTTTTACCAAGCCCTATACACGTCGCAGGGTTTCAATCCCATGGATGGGCTTCTGGACTTAGTTCCAACTCGCGTGTCTGATCAAATGAACGCGCACATTGATATGGCCTATACTGCACAGGAGGTCAAAACAGCGCTATTTCAGATGGCGCCATCAAAAGCACCGGGTGTGGACGGCTTCACCGTGGGCTTCTTTCAGAGACATTGGACAATCCTTAAGGATGACATTATTCTGGCGGTGCTTGGATTCCTAAATGGGGGTGAACTACCGGAGGGGATGAATGATACATCTATTACACTAATCCCTAAGGTACGGCATCCTCAAAGCATCAAGCAATATAGACCCATCTCCCTTTGTCCTGTTTTATACAAAATAGCAGCAGAGTGTATTGTCAACAGGATAAGAGGTTTTCTGAATGATATCATGAGCGAGGAGCAAAGTGCCTTTGTACCGGGGCGACTCATCACTGATAACGTGCTCATAGCACATGAAAGCGTGCATGCAATGAAAAGAAGGAAAAAGGAAAGAATTTCAGTTGTGCTGTCAAACTGGACATGATGAAAGCATATGACCGCGTCGAATGGCACTATCTGGAGGCCATCATGTCTAAGCTAGGCTTCAGTGCCTCCTTTGTTCGGCTGATCTCGAAGTGTGTTTCGTCAGTTCGATTTGCAGTTCGTGTGAACGGTGAGCTCTTGCCATTCTTCACCCCCTCCAGGGGGTTGCGACAAGGATGCCCGGTGTCACCCTACCTCTTTCTCCTCTGTGCAGAAGGCTTCACAACTCTACTCAACAGTTTTGGAGGAGCTCAGGTAGACAGAGGAATTCGTGTCAGCATCCACTACCTTGGATAAACCATCTGCTATTCGCAGATGAC
Organism: Triticum aestivum; assembly: GCF_018294505.1. NCBI lineage: Eukaryota > Viridiplantae > Streptophyta > Magnoliopsida > Poales > Poaceae > Triticum > Triticum aestivum. The sequence goes on along the minus strand of NC_057806.1, from coordinate 538,399,472 downwards.
AGTCTCATCTTCATGAATGAAAAGGTGGAGAGTGCTGCTAGGTTAAACCATGTACTGGATACTTATGGATTGTGCTCGGGCCAACGTGTGAACAGGGACAAAAGCTCCATATTATTCAGCCCAAACACGCCTGATCCGGTTAGAGCTGCTCTGAAAGCAACATTGGGCGTTTCGGTCGAGGCTTTTAGTGAGAGATACTTGGGCCTGCCGACTGCACTGGGTCGGATCACTTCCGGGACCTTTTCTTACACTGGCGAATGGGTGCGATCGAGGATGAATGGCGGGACTGAGCGTTTGGTTTCTTGCGCGGCAAGGGAAGTCTTGCTCAAGTCAGTTGCCTAGTCCATTCCAACATTCACCATGAGTTGTTTCAAGTTAACCAAGAAAGTCTACAAGAGTATCTCGTCGCCGATGGCAAAATATTGGTGGAGCAGTTCCATTGATCGAAGATCACTCCACTGGATAGACTGGAAGTCCTTGTCACTTCCTAAGATTAAAGGAGGAATGGGTTTCCGCGACTTGGAATGTTGCAATATTGCGCTTTTGGGTAAACATGGCTGGAGAATGATGACAAACCCGGAGTCCTTGTGCTCTAGGGTTCTAAAAGGACGCTATTTCCCAAACTATGATTTTATGAGTGCTTCTGTGCCACGAAATGCCTCCACGACATGGAAGGGTATCATAGCTGGGAGGAAGGCACTAGAAGCCGGCTTGCTATGGCGAATTTGTGATGGCACTTCTATGAAAATTTGGACTGGTCGGTGGTGAAGAAAATATGCCCTAGAGGCAATAATAAAGTTATTATTTATTTCCTTATATCATGATAAACGTTTATTATTCATGCTAGAATTGTATTAACCGGAAACATAATACATGTGTGAATACATAGACAAACAGAGTGTCACTAGTATGCCTCTACTTGACTAGCTCGTTAATCAAAGATGGTTATGTTTCCTAACCATGGACAAAGAGTTGTTATTTGATTAACGGGATCACATCATCAGTTGAATGATCTGATTGACATGACCCATTCCATTAGCTTAGCACCCGATCGTTTAGTATGTTGCTATTGTTTTCTTCATGACTTATACATGTTCCTATGACTATGAGATTATGCAACTCCTGTTTGCCGGAGGAACACTTTGTGTGCTACCAAACGTCACAACGTAACTGGGTGATTATAAAGGAGCTCTACAGGTGTCTCCAAAGGTACATGTTGGGTTGGCGTATTTCGAGATTAGGATTTGTCACTCCGATTGTCGAAGAGGTATCTCTGGGCCCTCTCGGTAATGCACATCACATAAGCCTTGCAAGCATTGCAACTAATGAGTTAGTTGTGAGATTATGTATTACGGAACGAGTAAAGAGACTTGCCGGTAACGAGATTGAACTAGGTATGGGATACCGACGATCGAATCTCGGGCAAGTAACATATCGATGACAAAGGGAACAACGTATGTTGTTATGCGGTCTGACCGATAAAAGATCTTCGTAGAATATGTAGGAGCCAATATGAGCATCCAGGTTCCACTATTGGTTATTGACCGGAGACGTGTCTCGGTCATGTCTACATTGTTCTCGAACACGTAGGGTCCGCACGCTTAAGGTTACGATGACAGTTATATTATGAGTTTATGCATTTTGATGTACCGAAGGTTGTTCGGAGTCACGGATGTGATCACGGACATGACGAGGAGTCTCAAAATGGTCGAGACATAAATATTGATATATTGGAAGCCTATGTTTGGATATTGGAAGTGTTTCGGGTGAAATCAGGATTTTACCGGAGTACCGGGAGGTTACCGGAACCCCCCGGGAGGTATATGGGCCTTAGTGGGCCTTAGTGGAAGAGAGGAGAGGTGGCCAGAGATGGGCCGCGCGCCCCTCCCCTCCTTGGTCCGAATTGGACAAGGAGAGGGGGCCGGCCCCCCTTCCTCCTCTCTCTCCTCTTCCCCCCCCCCCTCCACGAATCATATTCCAACTAGGAAAGGGGGGAGTCCTACTCCCAGAGGGAGTAGGACTCCTCCTGGCGCGCCTCTCCTGGCCGGCCGGCCCCCCTCCCTTGAACCTTTATATACGGAGGCAGGGGCACCCCCTAGAGACACAAGTTGATCTTCGTGATCGTTCCTTAGCCGTGCGGTGCCCCCCTCCACCATATTCCACCTCGGTCATATTGTAGCGGTGCTTAGGCGAAGCCCTGCGACGGTAGTACATCAAGATCGTCACCACGCCGTCGTGCTGATGGAACTCTTCCCCGACACTTTGCTGGATCGGAGTCCGGGGATCGTCATCGAGCTGAACGTGTGCTAGAACTCGGAGGTGTCGTAGTTTCGGTGCTTGATTGGTCGGGCCGTGGAGACGTACGACTACATCAACCAAACGCTTCCGTTGTCGATCTACAAGGATACGTAGATCACACTCTCCCCTCTCGTTGCTATGCATCACCATGATCTTGCGTGTGCGTAGGAATTTTTTTTGAAATTACTACGTTCCCCAATAGTGGCATCCGAGCCTAGGTTTTATATGTTGATGTTATATGCACGAGTAGAACACAAGTCAGTTGTGGGCGATATAAGTCATACTGCTTACCAGCATGTCATACTTTGGTTCGGCGGTATTGTTGGACGAAGCGGCCCGGACCGACATTACGCGTACGCTTACGCGAGACCGGTTCTCCCGACGTGCTTTGCAGATAGGTGGCTTGCGGGTGACAGTTTCTCCAACTTTAGTTGAACCAAGTGTGGCTACGCCCGGTCCTTATGAAGGTTAAAACAGCACCAACTTGACAAACTATCGTTGTGGTTTTTATGCGTAGGTAAGATTGATTCTTGCTTAAGCCCGTAGCAGCCACGTAAAACATGCAACAACAAAGTAGAGGACGTCTAACTTGTTTTTGCAGGGCATGTTGTGATGTGATATGGTCAAGACATGATGCTAAATTTTATTGTATGAGATGATCATGTTTTGTAACCGAGTTATCGGCAACTGGCAGGAGCCATATGGTTGTCGCTTTATTGTATGCAATACAATCGCGCTGTAATGCTTTACTTTATCACTAAGCGGTAGCGATAGTCGTAGAAGCATAAGATTGGCGAGACGACAACGATGCTACGATGGAGATCAAGGTGTCGCGCCGGTGACGATGGTGATCATGACGGTGCTTCGGAGATGGAGATCACAAGCACAAGATGATGATGGCCATATCATATCACTTATATTGATTGCATGTGATGTTTATCTTTTATGCATCTTATTTTGCTTTGATTGACGGTAGCATTATAAGATGATCTCTCACTAAATTATCAAGAAGTGTTCTCCCTGAGTATGCACCGTTGTGAAAGTTCTTCGTGCTGAGACACCACATGATGATCGGGTGTGATAGGCTCTACGTTCAAATACAACGGGTGCAAAACAGTTGCACACGCGGAATACTCAGGTTATACTTGACGAGCCAAGCATATACAGATATGGCCTCGGAACACGGAGACCGAAAGGTCGAGCGTGAATCATATAGTAGATATGATCAACATAGTGATGTTCACCAATGAAACTACTCCATCTCACGTGATGATCGGACATGGTTTAGTTGATTTGGATCACGTAATCACTTAGAGGATTAGAGGGATGTCTATCTAAGTGGGAGTTCTTAAGTAATATGATTAATTGAACTTAAATTTATCATGAACTTAGTCCTGGTAGTATTTTGCAAATAATGTTGTAGATCAATAGCTCACATTGTTGCTTCCCTATGTTTGTTTTGATATGTTCCTAGAGAAAATTGTGTTGAAAGATGTTAGTAGCAATGATGCAGATTGGATTCGTGATCTGAGGTTTATCCTCATTGCTGCACAGAAGAATTATGTCCTTGATGCACCACTAGGTGACGGACCTATTGTAGGAGCAGATGCAAACGTTATGAACGTTTGGCTAGCTCAATATGATGACTACTTGATAGTTTAGTGCACCATGCTTAATGGCTTAGAATCGGGACTTCAAAGACGTTTTAAACGTCATGGAGCATATGAGATGTTCCAGGAGTTCAAGTTAATATTTCAAGCAAATACCCGAGTTGAGAGATATGAAGTCTCCAACAAGTTCTATAGCTAAAACATGGAGGAGAATCGCTCAACTAGTGAGCATGTGCTCAGATTGTCTGAGTACTACAATCGCTTGAATCAAGTGGGAGTTAATCTTCCAGATAAGATAGTGATTGGCAGAATTCTCTAGTCACCATCACCAAGTTAGTAGAACTTCGTGATGAACTATGATATGCAAGGGATAACGGAAACGATTCCCAAGCTCTTCGTAATGCGGAAATTGACGAAGGTAAAAATCGAGAAAAAACATCAAGTGTTGATGGTAGACAAGACCACTAGTTTCAAGAAAAGGGCAGAGGGAAGAAGGGGAACTTCAAGAAGAACAACAAGCAAGTTGCTGCTCAAGTGAATAAGCCCAAGTCTGGTCCTAAGCCTGAGACTAAGTGTTTCTACTGCAAAGGGACTGGTCACTGGAAACGGAACTACCCCAAGTGATTGGCAGATAAGAAGGATGGCAAAGTGAACATAAGTATATTTGATATACATGTTATTGATGTGTACTTTACTAGTGTTTATAGCAACCCCTCAGTATTTGATACTAGTTCAGTTGCTAAAATTAGTAACTCGAAACGGGAGTTGCAGAATAAACAGAGACTAGTTAAGGGTGAAGTGACGATGTGTGTTGGAAGTGGTTCCAAGATTGATATGATCATCATCGCACACTCCCTATACTTTCGGGATTAGTGTTGAACCCGAATAAGTGTTATTTGATGTTTGCGTTAAGCATGAATATGATTTGATCATGTTTATTGTAATACGGTTATTCATTTAAGTAAGAGAATAAATTGTTGTTCTGTTTACATGAATAAAACCTTATACGGTTACACACCCAATGAAAATAGTTCGTTGGATCTCGATCGTAGTGATACACATAATCATAATATTGAAACCAAAAGATGCAAAGTTAATAATGATAGTGCAACTTATTTGTAGCACTGCCATTTAGGTCATATTGGTGTAAAGCGCATGAAGAAACTCCATGCTGATGGGATTTTGGAATCACTTGATTATGAATCACTTGATGCTTGCGAACCATGCCTCATGGGCAAGATGACTAAGACTCCGTTCTCCGGAGCGAGAAACTGACTTATTGGAAATAATACATACTGATGTATGCGGTCCGATGAGTGTTAAGGCTCACGGCAAGTATCGTTATTTTCTGAACTTCAGAGATGATTTGAGAAGATATGGGTATATCTACTTGATGAAACATAAGTCTGAAACATTTGAAAAGTTCAAAGAATTTCATAGTGAAGTGGAAAATCACCGTGACAAGAAAATAAAGTTTCTACGATCTGATCGTGGAGACAAATATTTGAGTTACGAGTTTGGTCTTCAATTAAAACAATGTGGAACAGTTTTAAAAACTCATGCCACATGGAACACCACAGCATAATGGTGTGTCCGAACGTCATAACCGTACTTTATTGGATATAGTGCAATCTATGATGTCTCTTACCGATCTACCACTATCATTTTAAGGTTATGCATTAGAGATAGCTGCATTCACGTTAATAGGGCACCATCTAAATCCGTTGAGACGACACCATATGAACTATGGTTTGGCAAGAAACCTAAGCTGTCGTTTCTTAAAGTTTGGGACTGCGATGCTTATGTGAAAAAGTTTCAACATGATAAGCTCGAACCCAAATCGGAGAAGTAAATCTTCATAGGACATCCAAAGGAAACTATTGTATACACCTTCTATCACAGATCCGAAGGCAAGACTTTTGTTGCTAAATTCGGAAACTTTCTAGAGAAGGAGTTTTCTCTCGAAAGAAGTGAGTGGGAGGAAAGTAAAAAAACTTGATAAGGTAATTGTACCTTCTCCCTTATTGGAAAGTAGTTCATCATAGAAATCTGTTCCTGTGACTACTACACCAATTAGTGAGGAAGCTAAAGATGATAATCATGTAACTTCAGATCAAGTTACTACCGAATCTCGCAGGTAAACCAGAGTGAGATCCGCACCAGAGTGGTACTGTAATCCTGTTCTGGAAGTCATGTTACTAGACCATGACGAACTTGCGAACTATGAGGAAGCGATGATGAGCCCAGATTCCGCAAAATGGCTTGAGGCCATGAAATATGAGATGGGATCCATGTATGAGAACAAAGTATGGACTTTGGTTGACTTGCCCGCTGATCGGCAAGCAATTGAGAATAAATGGATCTTCAAGAGGAAGACGGACACTGATAGTAGTGTTACTATCTACAAAGCTAGAATTGCCACAAAAGGTTTTCGACAAGTTCAAGGTGTTGACTACGATGAGAGTTTCTCACTCGTATCTATGCTTAAATCTGTCCAAATCATGTTAGCAATTGCCGCATTTTATGAAATCTGCCAAATGGATAACAAAACTGCAATCCTTAATGGATTTCTTAAAGAAGAGTTGTATATGATGCAACCAGAAGTTTTTGTCAATCCTAAAGGTGTTAACAAAATATGCAAACTCCAGCGATCCATCTATGGACTGGTGTAAGCATCTCAGAGTTGGAATATACGCTTTGATAAGTTGATCAAAGTATATAGTTTTATACAGACTTGCGGTGAAGCCTGTATTTACAAGAAAGTGAGTGGGAGCACTACAACATTTCTGATAAGTATATGTGAATGACATATTGTTGATCAGAAATAATGTAGAATTATTCTACAAAGCATAAAGGAGTGTTTGAAAGGAGTTTTTTCAAAGAAAGACCTCAGTGAAGTTGCTTACATATTGAGCATCAAGATCTATAGAGATAGATCAAGACGCTTGATAAGGTTTTTCAATAAATACATACCTTGACAAGATTTTGAAGTAGTTCAAAATGGAACAGACAAAGAAAGAGTTTCTTGCCTATGTTACAAGGTGTGAAATTGAGTAAGACTCAAAGCCCGACCACGGCAGAAGATAGAAAGAGAATGAATGTCATTCCCTATGCCTTGGTCATAGGTTCTATAAATTATGTCATGCTGTGTACCAGATCTATTGTATACCCTACCACTGAGTTTGGCAAGGGAGTACAATAGTGATCTAGGAGTAGATCACTGGACAGCGGTCAAAATTATCCTTAGTGGAATAAGGATATGTTTCCCGATTATGGAAGTGAAAAAAGGTTCGTCGTAAAGGGTTACGCCGATGCAAGTTTTGACACTAATCTAGATGAATCTAAGTCTCAATCTAGATACATATTAAAAGTGGGAGCAATTAGCTAGAGTAGCTCTGTGCAGAGCATTGTTGACATAAATATTTGCAAAATACTTACGGATCTGAATATAACAGACCCGGTGACTAAAATTATCTCACAAGCAAAACATGATCACACCTTAGTACTCTTTGGATGTTAATCACACAGCGATGTGAACTAGATTACTGACTCTAGTAAACCCTTTGGGTGTTGGTCACATATCGATGTGGACTATGGGTGTTAATCACATGGTGATGAGAACTATTGCTATTAAATCGCATGGCGATGTGAACTAGATTATTGACTCTAGTGCAAGTGGGAGACTGAAGGAAATATGCCCTAGAGGCAATAATAAAGTTATTATTTATTTCCTTATATCATGATAAAAGTTTATTATTCATGCTAGAATTGTATTAACCGGAAACATAATACATGTGTGAATACATAGACAAACAGAGTGTCACTAGTATGCCTCTACTTGACTAGCTCGTTAATCAAAGATGGTTATGTTTCCTAACCATGGACAAAGAGTTGTTATTTGATTAACGGGATCGCATCATTAGTTGAATGATCTGATTGACATGACCCATTCCATTAGCTTAGCACCCGATCGTTTAGTATGTTGCTATTGCTTTCTTCATGACTTATACATGTTCCTATGACTATGAGATTATGCAACTCCCGTTTGCCGGAGGAACACTTTGTGTGCTACCAAACGTCACAACGTAACTGGGTGATTATAAAGGAGCTCTACAAGTGTCTCCAAAGGTACATGTTGGGTTGGCGTATTTCGAGATTAGGATTTGTCACTCCGATTGTCGGAGAGGTATCTCTGGGCCCTCTTAGTAATGCACATCACATAAGCCTTGCAAGCATCGCAACTAATGAGTTAGTTGTGAGATGATGTATTACGGAACGAGTAAAGAGACTTGCCGGTAAAGAGATTGAACTAGGTATGGGATACCGACAATCGAATCTCGGGCAAGTAACATACCAATGACAAAGGGAACAACGTATGTTGTTATGCGGTCTGACCGATAAAAGATCTTCGTGGAATATGTAGGAGCCAATATGAGCATCCAGGTTCCGCTATTGGTTATTGACCAGAGACGTGTCTCGGTCATGTCTACATTGTTCTTGAACCCGTAGGGTCCGCACGCTTAAGGTTACGATGACAGTTATATTATGAGTTTATGCATTTTGATGTACCGAAGGTTGTTCGGAGTCACGGATGTGATCATGGACATGACGAGGAGTCTCGAAATGGTGGAGACATAAAGATTGATATATTGGAAGCCTATGTTTGGATATCGGAAGTGTTCCGGGTGAAATCGGGATTTTACCGGAGTACCGGGAGGTTACCGGAACCCCCCGGGAGGTATATGGGCCTTAGTGGGCCTTGGTGGAAGAGAGGAGAGGTGGCCAGAGATGGGCCGCGCGCCCCTCCCCTCCTTGGTCTGAATTGGACAAGGAGAGGGGGCCGCCCCCCCCCTTCCTCCTCTCTCTCCTCTCCCCCCCCTCCACGAATCCTATTCCAACTAGGAAAGGGGGGAGTCCTACTCCCAGAGGGAGTAGGACTCCTCCTGGCGCGCCTCTCCTGGCCGGCCGGCCCCCCTCCCTTGAACCTTTATATACGGAGGCAGGGGCACCCCCTAGAGACACAAGTTGATCTTCGTGATCATTCCTTAGCCGTGTGCGGTGCCCCCCTCCACCATATTCCACCTCGGTCATATTGTAGCGGTGCTTAGGCGAAGCCCTGTGACGGTAGTACATCAAGATCGTCACCACGCCATCGTGCTGACGGAACTCTTCCCCGACACTTTGCTGGATCGGAGTCCGGGGATCGTCATCGAGCTGAACGTGTGCTAGAACTCGGAGGTGCCGTAGTTTCGGTGCTTGATCGGTCGGGCCATGGAGACGTACGACTACATCAACCAAACGCTTCCGTTGTCGATCTACAAGGGTACGTAGATCACACTCTCCCCTCTCGTTGCTATGCATCACCATGATCTTGCGTGTGCGTAGGAATTTTTTTGAAATTACTACGTTCCCCAATAGGTGGCTACCTGGAAAGCTATCTCGGAAGCCCTCAGTTCAGATTGGGAGCGCCAACCTTCACACAGTTTCAGACCTTATCGATACAGACAACTGGAGTTGGAAAGTTGATCTCATAAGGAGTAACTTCACACCACCGGATGCCGATGAAATCCTGAACCTACCTCGCCGGCAAGGTGGTGGCGACGATTTCTGGGCATGGGCTCATGAGAGGTCGGGATCCTATACTGTAAAATCTGCGTATCGTGCTCTAATGACTCCTAACGAGCAGTTGGCTCTAGAGGAAGGGACGTTTACTGAAACTTCTGAGAATGATAAACAGTTATGGACTCGGCTCTGGAAGCTCAAGGTGCTACCCAAAGTCCGTGTTTTTTGGTGGCGGGTTCTTCACGGCATCTTGCCGGTCGAATCAACACTGAAATACAAGCACATTGCTACTATGGCCCGATGCAAAATCTGCAAGGGTGCAGACGAAGACATGAAGCACGCTCTCATCAAGTGTACTCATGCTCAAAGCTTCTGGACAGAAGCTAGGAAATGGCTCAATGTCAAGCTGCCACACTTACATCCGATAACTTGGTGCAAGGATATTTTGTGTGACACGCATCACTGAAGGGGATCGGCCGAAGATTATCACTGTCATGTGGGCTATATGGACTTCTCGCAATAATATAACACATGACAGAGAGAGCCTGCATCCAGGCCAGTCCCTGAAGCGTATCCGAGAAGCCCTAATGCTGCTGGAGCTTCCCGGAGAACATACCAGGATCTTGCCTGGTTATGGTTGGAGGCCATCTGACCCCGAGTGGCTCAAGATCAATACAGACGCTAGCGTCTCATTGACTGAAAACAGAAGCGGAGCGGGGGGGCTTGCTCGAACCTCATCCGCCTTTGTTGCTGCCTGGAGCAAGCCATACCATCATGTCACTGATCCGTTCATCGCAGAAGCCATGGCTCTATGAGACGGAGCCATTTTTGGCAAGCTTCGAGGTGCTTCGCGAGTGGTGCTCGAAGTAGATTGTCTGGAGCTGGTACAACACTGGAACTCGCGACTTTTTTCGCGCTCTGTCATAGCGCCTATTCTTTTCGAAATTGAAGGGCTAGCCTCAACTTTTCTTAGTTTTGATGTTCTTCATGTATTAAGACAAGCTAACAACTCAGCGCACCTCTGTGCAAAGCATGCAAGCACATTGGGAGTGACTGATTGTTGGATGGACTCTCCTCCCGGTTTCCTAGTGACGAGCTTAATGGCTGATCGCGCTGGAGCCGTTTATGATTGAATAAAGCCCTATGTTTCCCGCAAAAAAAAAAAGCCATCGGCTTTGCAATTCGCACACAGCAACGGGCCAGGCTGACTGGATCAGCGTCGGTCGTAACCATGCGATCTTGAGCTTTCACTAGGGGATAACTTCAAAATTTTAGAACGAATAATTAAGTAAACACGTGAGATTTTTTTGTACTATTATATACTCGACTGAGCTAGCTAGGAGATCTTTTTTTTTTGTGATGATAATGAAAGCTATAGCTAGCTAGCACAGCGTGGGTGAAGCGTACGTGCAGGTCTGATCCATCCGATCGACGACGCGCAAGAGGAGAGAACAGATAGATAGATCGACGCATGGATGAGACGACAGACATTGTGGCCGTACGTCCATCCGTGTCTCTCTACCGACCGTCCACGCTTGAACCAGGCAGACGACCCCGACCGTTCTGGACGGACGGTATGCGATTGCTAGCAGGTAGCAGCAGCTGGTCCTGTTCTGTCACCTGTGCGCTCAAAATAAAATCCAGCACTGGAAATCCTTGTCACAGGATTGCACGATCAGGGAAACAAACAAAAAGCAGTGGGTGGCAGGGTTTCCGCTAGCTAACGAGTAGTAGCACAAGAGAAGTTGGAGTTCCCTTGTCACGGTGCACACCCACGTACGCATGCATGCTGACATACAATATCATCAGGAGATAAGCGAGCGGTACAAATCAAGGCCGTCATTGTCATCGGAAACAGAGTGCAGTGCAGCACATAGGATAGGAGTACAGGTTTGCAGAGGCGTGCCAGGTTGAGCGACTACACAATGCCGAAAACTCAAATGGCTTATCGTCCACGTCCCGATCGGTCTGATAAGACATGAGCCAGCGGCAGCTAAGCTAAGCGGCAGCTAAGCTAAGCTGCAGCAGGCGATCGACGGTGATAGCTCACCGAGCGGGTGAGCGAAGCACGCATATGCGCCGTGCGTATCGGCATCACCGGCTGGCCAGCTCGCTCGCTGTCAATGGGATGGGACGGCGCAGGATGCCGTCAACTGAAGTGTCAGAAAGATGTGCATTCCGTCCGGGCTGGCGTAGTGGCTTAGGCTAATAATCAAACAGAGTTGCGTGTGGTTAAGAGATTCTCTTCATCGCCCGATTAGGAATACATAGCTGCTGGATGATTAATTGGTACTCCCTCTCTAAACTAATATAAAAGCGTTTAGATCACTAAAGTAGTGTTCTAAACGCTTTTATATTAGTTTACGGAGAGAGTACTATAGTACTATCAACATTTCGGTGTATAAGTCATTCGTGCTCACATGTACTCTGGTCCTGTCTGACGGCGATCCATTGAGTGTTGTACAAAGCAAAAGGTTCGTCAACCAATTAATTATGATAGAATGCGACTATTCGCGTGCTCAAGGGGTGGTCTTATCGCGAGAAGTGCATTACTACTCGCTTTTATACGTATATCGAAAAGAATGACTTGGCTCACCAGCTAGCTTAGCTAGGGTTCATACCTTAATGGTCTCCACACACAAGTTTCTTCTTTGTTATCCATTCGTTGTCCCCCGTCAGTTTCTGAACTGGAATGGACGTGTGATGCGTGCATTCGAGTTTAAACCAGCGAGACTTTCACGGCGACCAGCTGCATTTGGACGTTTGATCTGACCGGGAGCGAGACATCTCGGTCGGATAGCTATAATGTTTTTTCTTGACTCAAGTCGGATATCGTAGCTATCTTTAATTTGGCCGGTCCTGCTGGGGATGGCGAGAGCTAGTGCCTCCTTCCAGCGGCAGCGGAAGATTCTCCTCGCAAACCATCGGTTGTTCAAGCAGACAGATGGTAAACTTTGCAGTGGACGAGACGCCCTGACTTGGTTTGCAACTGGCGGCCGGTTCGTTTCGCCGTTCAATCATTCTTTCAGACCGGCGTGTAAATTATTGTTGAGAAACCGCGCATGGCTGTCGTGGCTAGATCGATCACGTCGCACGGGAAGGGATGGATGGCTTTGACCCGTGGAAGGGCAACTGATCAGTACAGTTTTTTAAAATGAAAATTGAGGCGGAATGGATTATTAGTGTTTGATCTGACCGGGAGCGAGACATCTCGGTCGGATAGCTATAATGTTTTTTCTTGACTCAAGTCGGATATCGTAGCTATCTTTAATTTGGCCGGTCCTGCTGGGGATGGCGAGAGCTAGTGCCTCCTTCCAGCGGCAGCGGAAGATTCTCCTCGCAAACCATCGGTTGTTCAAGCAGACAGATGGTAAACTTTGCAGTGGACGAGACGCCCTGACTTGGTTTGCAACTGGCGGCCGGTTCGTTCCGCCGTTCAATCATTCTTTCAGATCGGCGCGTAAGTTATTGTTGAGAAACCGCGCATGGCTATCGTGGCTAGATCGATCACGTCGCACGGGAAGGGATGGATGGGTTTAATCCGTGGAAGGGCAACTGATCAGTGCAGTTTTTTAAAACGAAAATTGAGGCGGAATGGATTATTAGTGTTTGATCTGACCGGGAGCGAGACATCTCGGTCGGATAGCTATAATGTTTTTTCTTGACTCAAGTCGGATATCGTAGCTATCTTTAATTTGGCCGGTCCTGCTGGGGATGGCGAGAGCTAGTGCCTCCTTCCAGCGGCAGCGGAAGATTCTCCTCGCAAACCATCGGTTGTTCAAGCAGACAGATGGTAAACTTTGCAGTGGATGAGACGCCCTGACTTGGTTTGCAACTGGCGGCCGGTTCGTTCCGCCGTTCAATCATTCTTTCAGACCGGCGCGTAAGTTATTGTTGAGAAACCGCGCATGGCTGTCGTGGCTAGATCGATCACGTCGCACGGGAAGGGATAGATGGGTTTGACCCGTGGAAGGGCAACTGATCAGTGCAGTTTTTTAAAACGAAAATTGAGGCGGAATGGATTATTAGTGTTTGATCTGACCGGGAGCGAGACATCTCGGTCGGATAGCTATAATGTTTTTTCTTGACTCAAGTCGGATATCGTAGCTATCTTTAATTTGGCCGGTCCTGCTGGGGATGGCGAGAGCTAGTGCCTCCTTCCAGCGGCAGCGGAAGATTCTCCTCGCAAACCATCGGTTGTTCAAGCAGACAGATGGTAAACTTTGCAGTGGACGAGACGCCCTGACTTGGTTTGCAACTGGCGGCCGGTTCGTTCCGCCGTTCAATCATTCTTTCAGACCGGCGCGTAAGTTATTGTTGAGAAACCGCGCATGGCTGTCGTGGCTAGATCGATCACGTCGCACGGGAAGGGATGGATGGGTTTGACCCGTGGAAGGGCAACTGATCAGTGCAGTTTTTTAAAATGAAAATTAAGGCGGAATGGATTATTAGTGTTTGATCTGACCGGGAGCGAGACATCTCGGTCGAATAGCTATAATGTTTTTTCTTGACTCAAGTCGGATATCGTAGCTATCTTTAATTTGGCCGGTCCTGCTGGGGATGGCGAGAGCTAGTGCCTCCTTCCAGCGGCAGCGGTGCAAACCATCGGTTGTTCAAGCAGACAGATGGTAAACTTTGCAGTGGACGAGACGCCCTGACTTGGTTTGCAACTGGCGGCCGGTTCATTTCACCGTTCAATCATTCTTTCAGACCGGCGCGTAAGTTATTGTTGAGAAACCGCGCATGGCTGTCGTGGCTAGATCGATCACGTCGCACGGGAAGGGATGGATGGGTTTGACCCGTGGAAGGGCAACTGATCAGTGCAGTTTTTTAAAACGAAAATTGAGGCGGAATGGATTATTAGTGTTTGATCTGACCGGGAGCGAGACATCTCGGTCGGATAGCTATAATGTTTTTTCTTGACTCAAGTCGGATATCGTAGCTATCTTTAATTTGGCCGGTCCTGCTGGGGATGGCGAGAGCTAGTGCCTCCTTCCAGCGGCAGCGGAAGATTCTCCTCGCAAACCATCGGTTGTTCAAGCAGACAGATGGTAAACTTTGCAGTGGACGAGACGCCCTGACTTGGTTTGCAACTGGCGGCCGGTTCGTTCCGCCGTTCAATCATTCTTTCAGATCGGCGTGTAAGTTATTGTTGAGAAACCGCGCATGGCTATCGTGGCTAGATCGATCACGTCGCACGGGAAGGGATGGATGGGTTTGACCCGTGGAAGGGCAACTGATCAGTGAAGTTTTTTAAAACGAAAATTGAGGCGGAATGGATTATTAGTGTTTGATCTGACCGGGAGTGAGACATCTCGGTCGGATAGCTATAATGTTTTTTCTTGACTCAAGTTGGATATCGTAGCTATCTTTAATTTGGCCGGTCTTGCTGGGGATGGCGAGAGCTAGTGCCTCCTTCCAGCGGCAGCGGAAGATTCTCCTCGCTAACCATCGGTTGTTCAAGCAGACAGATGGTAAACTTTGCAGTGGACGAGACGCCCTGACTTGGTTTGCAACTGGCGGCCGGTTCGTTCAGCCGTTCAATCATTCTTTCAGACCGGCGCGTAAGTTATTGTTGAGAAACCGCGCATGGCTGTCGTGGCAAGATCGATCACGTCGCACGGGAAGGGATAGATGGGTTTGACCCGTGGAAGGGCAACTGATCAGTGCAGTTTTTTAAAACGAAAATTGAGGTGGAATGGATTATTAGTGTTTGATCTGACCGGGAGCGAGACATCTCGGTCGGATAGCTATAATGTTTTTTCTTGACTCAAGTCGGATATCGTAGCTATCTTTAATTTGGCCGGTCCTGCTGGGGATGGCGAGAGCTAGTGCCTCCTTCCAGCGGCAGCGGAAGATTCTCCTCGCAAACCATCGGTTGTTCAAGCAGACAGATGGTAAACTTTGCAGTGGACGAGACGCCCTGACTTGGTTTGCAACTGGCGGCCGGTTCGTTCCGCCGTTCAATCATTCTTTCAGACCGGCGTGTAAGTTATTGTTGAGAAACCGCGCATGGCTGTCGTGGCTAGATCGATCACGTCGCACGGGAAGGGATGGATGGGTTTGACCCATGGAAGGGCAACTGATCAGTGCAGTTTTTTAAGACGAAAATTGAGGCGGAATGGATTATTAGTGTTTGATCTGACCGGGAGCGAGACATCTCGGTCGGATAGCTATAATGTTTTTTCTTGACTCAAGTCGGATATCGTAGCTATCTTTAATTTGGCCGGTCCTGCTGGGGATGGCGAGAGCTAGTGCCTCCTTCCACCGGCAGCGGAAGATTCTCCTCGCAAACCATCGGTTGTTCAAGCAGACAGATGGTAAACTTTGCAGTGGACGAGACGCCCTGACTTGGTTTGCAACTGGCGGCCGGTTCGTTCCGCCATTCAATCATTCTTTCAGACTGGCGCGTAAGTTATTGTTGAGAAACCGCGCATGGCTGTCGTGGCTAGATCGATCACGTCGCACGGGAAGGGATGGATGGGTTTGACCCGTGGAAGGGCAACTGATGAGTGCAGTTTTTTAAAACGAAAATTGAGGCGGAATGGATTATTAGTGTTTGATCTGACCGGGAGCGAGACATCTCGGTCGGATAGCTATACTGTTTTTTCTTGACTCAAGTCGGATATCGTAGCTATCTTCAATTTGGCCGGTCCTGCTGGGGATGGCGAGAGCTAGTGCCTCCTTCCAGCGGCAGCGGAAGATTCTCCTCGCAAACCATCGGTTGTTCATGCAGACAAATGGTAAACTTTGCAGTGGATGAGACGCCCTGACTTGGTTTGCAACTGGCGGCCGGTTCGTTCCGCTGTTCAATCATTCTTTCAGACCGGCGCGTAAGTTATTGTTGAGAAACCGCGCATGGCTGTCGTGGCTAGATCGATCACGTCGCACGGGAAGGGATGGATGGGTTTGACCCGTGGAAGGGCAACTGATCAGTGCAGTTTTTTAAAACGAAAATTGAGGCGGAATGGATTATTAGTGTTTGATCTGACCGGGAGCGAGACATCTCGGTCGGATAGCTATAATGTTTTTTCTTGACTCAAGTCGGATATCGTAGTTATCTTTAATTTGGCCGGTCCTGCTGGGGATGGCGAGAGCTAGTGCCTCCTTCTAGCGGCAGCGGAAGATTCTCCTCGCAAACCATCGGTTGTTCAAGCAGACAGATGGTAAACTTTGCAGTGGACGAGACGCCCTGACTTGGTTTGCAACTGGCTGCCGGTTCGCTCCGCCGTTCAATCATTCTTTCAGACCGACGCGTTAGTTATTGTTGAGAAACCGCGCATGGCTGTCGTGGCTAGATCGATCACGTCGCACGGGAAGGGATGGATGGGTTTGACCCGTGGAAGGGCAACTGATCAGTGCAGTTTTTTAAAACGAAAATTGAGGCGGAATGGATTATTAGTGTTTGATCTGACCGGGAGCGAGACATCTCGGTCGGTTAGCTATAATGTTGTTTCTTGACTCAAGTCGGATATCGTAGCTATCTTTAATTTGGCCGGTCCTGCTGGGGATGGCGAGAGCTAGTGCCTCCTTCCAGCGGCAGCGGAAGATTCTCCTCGCAAACCATCGGTTGTTCAAGCAGACAGATGGTAAACTTTGCAGTGGACGAGACGCCCTGACTTGGTTTGCAACTGGCGGCCGGTTCGTTCCGCCGTTCAATCATTCTTTCAGACCGGCGCGTAAGTTATTGTTGAGAAACCGCGCATGGCTGTCGTGGCTAGATCGATCACGTCGCACGGGAAGGGATGTATGGGTTTGACCCATGGAAGGGCAACTGATCTGTGCAGTTTTTTAAAACGAAAATTGAGGCGGAATGGATTATTAGTGTTTGATCTGACCGGGAGCGAGACATCTCGGTCGGATAGCTATAATGTTTTTTCTTGACTCAAGTCGGATATCGTAGTTATCTTTAATTTGGCCGGTCCTGCTGGGGACGGTGAGAGCTAGTGCCTCCTTCTAGCGGCAGCGGAAGATTCTCCTCGCAAACCATCGGTTGTTCAAGCAGACAGATGGTAAACTTTGCAGTGGACGAGACGCCCTGACTTGGTTTGCAACTGGCGGCCGGTTCGTTCCGCCGTTCAATCATTCTTTCAGACCAACGCGTAAGTTATTGTTGAGAAACCGCGCATGGCTGTCGTGGCTAGATCGATCACGTCGCATGGGAAGGGATGGATGGGTTTGACCCGTGGAAGGGCAACTGATCAGTGCAGTTTTTTAAAACGAAAATTGAGGCGGAATGGATTATTAGTGTTTGATCTGACCGGGAGCGAGACATCTCGGTCGGATAGCTATAATGTTTTTTCTTGACTCAAGTCGGATATCGTAGCTATCTTTAATTTGACCGGTCCTTCTGGGGATGGCGAGAGCTAGTGCCTCCTTCCAGCGGCAGCGGAAGATTCTCCTCGCAAACCATCGGTTGTTCAAGCAGACAGATGGTAAACTTTGCAGTGGACGAGACGCCCTGACTTGGTTTGCAACTGGCGGCCGGTTCGTTCCGCCGTTCAATCATTCTTTCAGATCGGCGCGTAAGTTATTGTTGAGAAACCGCGCATGGCTGTCGTGGCTAGATCGATCACGTCGCACGGGAAGGGATGGATGGGTTTGACCCGTGGAAGGGCAACTGATCAGTGCAGTTTTTTAAAACGAAAATTGAGGCGGAATGGATTATTAGTGTTTGATCTGACCGGGAGCGAGACATCTGGGTCGGATAGCTATAATGTTTTTTCTTGACTCAAGTCGGATATCTTAGCTATCTTTAATTTGACCGGTCCTGCTGGGGATGGCGAGAGCTAGTGCCTCCTTCCAGCGGCAGCGGAAGATTCTCCTCGCAAACCATCGGTTGTTCAAGCAGACAGATGGTAAACTTTGTAGTGGACGAGACGCCCTGACTTGGTTTGCAACTGGCGGCCGGTTCGTTCCGCCGTTCAATCATTCTTTCAGATCGGCGCGTAAGTTATTGTTGAGAAACCGCGCATGGCTGTCGTGGCTAGATCGATCACGTCACACGGGAAGGGATGGATGGGTTTGACCCGTGGAAGGGCAACTGATCAGTGCAGTTTTTTAAAATGAAAATTGAGGCGGAATGGATTATTAGTGTTTGATCTGACCGGGAGCGAGACATCTCGGTCGGATAGCTATAATGTTTTTTCTTGACTCAAGTCGGATATCGTAGTTATCTTTAATTTGGTCGGTCCTGCTGGGGATGGCGAGAGCTAGTGCCTCCTTCCAGCGGCAGCGGAGGATTCTCCTCGCAAACCATCGGTTGTTCAAGCAGACAGATGGTAAAGTTTGCAGTGGACGAGACGCCCTGACTTGGTTTGCAACTGGCGGCCGGTTCGTTCCGCCGTTCAATCATTCTTTCAGACCGGCGCATAAGTTATTGTTGAGAAACCGCGCATGGCTGTCGTGGCTAGATCGATCACGTCGCACGGGAAGGGATAGATGGGTTTGACCCGTGGAAGGGCAACTGATCAGTGCAGTTTTTTAAAACGAAAATTGAGGCGGAATGGATTATTAGTGTTTGATCTGACCGGGAGCGAGACATCTCGGTCGGATAGCTATAATGTTTTTTCTTGACTCAAGTCGGATATCGTAGCTATCTTTAATTTGGCCGGTCCTGCTGGGGATGGCGAGAGCTAGTGCCTCCTTCCAGCGGCAGCGGAAGATTCTCCTCGCAAACCATCGGTTGTTCAAGCAGACAGATGGTAAACTTTGCAGTGGACGAGACGCCCTGACTTGGTTTGCAACTGGCGGCCGGTTCGTTCCGCCGTTCAATCATTCTTTCAGACCGGCGCGTAAGTTATTGTTGAGAAACCGCGCATGGCTGTCGTGGCTAGATCGATCACGTCGCACGGGAAGGGATGGATGGGTTTGACCCGTGGAAGGGCAACTGATCAGTGCAGTTTTTTAAAACGAAAATTGAGGCGGAATGGATTATTAGTGTTTGATCTGACCGGGAGCGAGACATCTCGGTCGGATAGCTATACTGTTTTTTCTTGACTCAAGTCGGATATCGTAGCTATCTTCAATTTGGCCGGTCCTGCTGGGGATGGCGAGAGCTAGTGCCTCCTTCCAGTGGCAGCGGAAGATTCTCCTCGCAAACCATCGGTTGTTCAAGCAGACAAATGGTAAACTTTGGAGTGGATGAGACGCCCTGACTTGGTTTGCAACTGGCGGCCGGTTCGTTCCGCCGTTCAATCATTCTTTCAGACCGGCGCGTAAGTTATTGTTGAGAAACCGCGCATGGCTGTCGTGGCTAGATCGATCACGTCGCACGGGAAGGGATGGATGGGTTTGACCCGTGGAAGGGCAACTGATCAGTGCAGTTTTTTAAAACGAAAATTGAGGCGGAATGGATTATTAGTGTTTGATCTGACCGGGAGCGAGACATCTCGGTCGGATAGCTATAATGTTTTTTCTTGACTCAAGTCGGATATCGTAGCTATCTTTAATTTGGCCGGTCCTGCTGGGGATGGCGAGAGCTAGTGCCTCCTTCTAGCGGCAGCGGAAGATTCTCCTCGCAAACCATCGGTTGTTCAAGCAGACAGATGGTAAACTTTGCAGTGGACGAGACGCCCTGACTTGGTTTGCAACTGGCTGCCGGTTCGCTCCGCCGTTCAATCATTCTTTCAGACCGATGCGTTAGTTATTGTTGAGAAACCGCGCATGGCTGTCGTGGCTAGATCGATCACGTCGCACGGGAAGGGATGGATGGGTTTGACCCATGGAAGGGCAACTGATCAGTGCAGTTTTTTAAAACGAAAATTGAGGTGGAATGGATTATTAGTGTTTGATCTGACCGGGAGCGAGACATCTCGGTCGGCTAGCTATAATGTTGTTTCTTGACTCAAGTCGGATATCGTAGCTATCTTTAATTTGGCTGGTCCTGCTGGGGATGGCGAGAGCTAGTGCCTCCTTCCAGCGGCAGCGGAAGATTCTCCTCGCAAACCATCGGTTGTTCAAGCAGACAGATGGTAAACTTTGCAGTGGACGAGACGCCCTGACTTGGTTTGCAACTGGCGGCCGGTTCGTTCCGCTGTTCAATCATTCTTTCAGATCGGCGCGTAAGTTATTGTTGAGAAACCGCGCATGGCTGTCGTGGCTAGATCGATCACGTCGCACGGGAAGGGATGGATGGGTTTGACCCGTGGAAGGGCAACTGATCAGTGCAGTTTTTCAAAATGAAAATTGAGGCGGAATGGATTATTAGTGTTTGATCTGACCGGGAGCGAGACATCTCGGTCGGATAGCTATAATGTTTTTTCTTGACTCAAGTCGGATATCGTAGCTATCTTTAATTTGGCCGGTCCTGCTGGGGATGGCGAGAGCTAGTGCCTCCTTCCAGCGGCAGCGGAGGATTCTCCTCGCAAACCATCGGTTGTTCAAGCAGACAGATGGTAAAGTTTGCAGTGGACGAGACGCCCTGACTTGGTTTGCAACTGGCGGCCGGTTCATTCCGCCGTTCAATCATTCTTTCAGACCGGCGCATAAGTTATTGTTGAGAAACCGCGCATGGCTGTCGTGGCTAGATCGATCACGTCGCACGGGAAGGGATAGATGGGTTTGACCCGTGGAAGGGCAACTGATCAGTGCAGTTTTTTAAAACGAAAATTGAGGCGGAATGGATTATTAGTGTTTGATCTGACCGAGAGCGAGACATCTCGGTTGGATAGCTATAATGTTTTTTCTTGACTCAAGTCGGATATCGTAGCTATCTTTAATTTGGCCGGTCCTGCTAGGGATGGCGAGAGCTAGTGCCTCCTTCCAGCGGCAGCGGAAGATTCTCCTCGCAAACCATCGGTTGTTCAAGCAGACAGATGGTAAACTTTGCAGTGGACGAGACGCCCTGACTTGGTTTGCAACTGGCGGCCGGTTCGTTCCGCCGTTCAATCATTCTTTCAGACCGGCGCGTAAGTTATTGTTGAGAAACCGCGCATGGCTGTCGTGGCTAGATCGATCACGTCGCACGGGAAGGGATGGATGGGTTTGACCCGTGGAAGGGCAACTGATCAGTGCAGTTTTTTAAAACGAAAATTGAGGCGGAATGGATTATTAGTGTTTGATCTGACCGGGAGCGAGACATCTCGGTCGGATAGCTATACTGTTTTTTCTTGACTCAAGTCGGATATCGTAGCTATCTTCAATTTGGCCGGTCCTGCTGGGGATGGCGAGAGCTAGTGCCTCCTTCCAGTGGCAGCGGAAGATTCTCCTCGCAAACCATCGGTTGTTCAAGCAGACAAATGGTAAACTTTGCAGTGGATGAGACGCCCTGACTTGGTTTGCAACTGGCGGCCGGTTCGTTCCGCCGTTCAATCATTCTTTCAGACCGGCGCGTAAGTTATTGTTGAGAAACCGCGCATGGCTGTCGTGGCTAGATCGATCACGTCGCACGGGAAGGGATGGATGGGTTTGACCCGTGGAAGGGCAACTGATCAGTGCAGTTTTTTAAAACGAAAATTGAGGCGGAATGGATTATTAGTGTTTGATCTGACCGGGAGCGAGACATCTCGGTCGGATAGCTATAATGTTTTTTCTTGACTCAAGTCGGATATCGTAGCTATCTTTAATTTGGCCGGTCCTGCTGGGGATGGCGAGAGCTAGTGCCTCCTTCTAGCGGCAGCGGAAGATTCTCCTCGCAAACCATCGGTTGTTCAAGCAAACAGATGGTAAACTTTGCAGTGGACGAGACGCCCTGACTTGGTTTGCAACTGGCTGCCGGTTCGCTCCGCCGTTCAATCATTCTTTCAGACCGACGCGTTAGTTATTGTTGAGAAACCGCGCATGGCTGTCGTGGCTAGATCGATCACGTCGCACGGGAAGGGATGGATGGGTTTGACCCGTGGAAGGGCAACTGATCAGTGCAGTTTTTTAAAACGAAAATTGAGGCGGAATGGATTATTAGTGTTTGATCTGACCGGGAGCGAGACATCTCGGTCGGCTAGCTATAATGTTGTTTCTTGACTCAAGTCGGATATCGTAGCTATCTGTAATTTGGCCGGTCCTGCTGGGGATGGCGAGAGCTAGTGCCTCCTTCCAGCGGCAGCGGAAGATTCTCCTCGCAAACCATCGGTTGTTCAAGCAGACAGATGGTAAACTTTGCAGTGGACGAGACGCCCTAACTTGGTTTGCAACTGGCGGCCGGTTTGTTCCGCCGTTCAATCATTCTTTCAGACCGGCGCGTAAGTTATTGTTGAGAAACCGCGCATGGCTGTCAGGGCTAGATCGATCACATCGCACAGGAAGGGATGGATGGGTTTGACCCGTGGAAGGGCAACTGATCAGTGCAGTTTTTTAAAACGAAAATTGAGGCGGAATGGATTATTAGTGTTTGATCTGACCGGGAGCGAGACATCTCGGTCGGATAGCTATAATGTTTTTTCTTGACTCAAGTCGGATATCGTAGTTATCTTTAATTTGGCCGGTCCTGCTGGGGACGGCGAGAGCTAGTGCCTCCTTCTAGCGGCAGCGGAAGATTCTACTCGCAAACCATCGGTTGTTCAAGCAGATAGATGGTAAACTTTGCAGTGGACGAGACGCCCTGACTTGGTTTGCAACTGGCGGCCGGTTCGTTCCGCCGTTCAATCATTCTTTCAGACCGACGCGTAAGTTATTGTTGAGAAACCGCGCA
The DNA here is from genome assembly GCF_018294505.1 of Triticum aestivum. Lineage (NCBI taxonomy): Eukaryota > Viridiplantae > Streptophyta > Magnoliopsida > Poales > Poaceae > Triticum > Triticum aestivum. The sequence continues at coordinate 538,376,375 of NC_057806.1, read as the reverse complement.
TGGCTGTCGTGGCTAGATCGATCACGTCGCACGGGAAGGGATGGATGGGTTTGACCCGTGGAAGGGCAACTGATCAGTGCAGTTTTTTAAAACGAAAATTGAGGCGGAATGGATTATTAGTGTTTGATCTGACCGGGAGCGAGACATCTTGGTCAAATAGCTATAATGTTTTTTCTTGACTCAAGTCGGATATCGTAGCTATCTTTAATTTGGCCGGTCCTGCTGGGGATGGCGAGAGCTAGTGCCTACTTCCAGCGGCAGCGGAAGATTCTCCTCGCAAACCATCGGTTGTTCAAGCAGACAGATGGTAAACTTTGCAGTGGACGAGACGCCCTGACTTCGTTTGCAACTGGCGGCCGGTTCGTTCCGCCGTTCAATCATTCTCTCAGACCGACGCGTAAGTTATTGTTGAGAAACCACGCATGGCTGTCGTGGCTAGATCTATCACGTCGCACGGGAAGGGATGGATGGGTTTGACCCGTGGAAGAGCAACTGATAAATGCAGTCTTTTAAAAGGAAAATTGAGGCGGAATGGATTATTAGTGTTTGATCTGACCGGGAGCGAGACATCTCGGTCGGATAGCTATAATGTTTCTTCTTGACTCAAGTCGGATATTGTAGCTATCTTTAATTTGGCCGGTCCTGCTGGGGATGGCGAGAGCTAGTGCCTCCTTCCAGCGGCAGCGGAAGATTCTCCTCGCAAACCATCGGTTGTTCAAGCAGACAGATGGTAAACTTTGGAGTGGACGAGACACCCTGACTTGGTTTGCAACTAGCGGCCGGTTCGTTCCGCCATTCAATCATTCTTTCAGACCGGCGCGTAAGTTATTGTTGAGAAACCGCGCATGGCTGTCGTGGCTAGATCGATCACGTCGCACGGGAAGGGATGGATGGGTTTGACCCGTGGAAGGGCAACTGATCAGTGCAGTTTTTTAAAACGAAAATTGAGGCGGAATGGATTATTAGTGTTTGATCTGACCGCGAGCGAGACATCTCGGTCGGATAGCTATAATGTTTTTTCTTGACTCAAGTCGGATATCGTAGTTATCTTTAATTTGGCCGGTCCTGCTGGGGACGGCGAGAGCTAGTGCCTCCTTCCAGCGGCAGCGGAAGATTCTCCTCGCAAACCATCGGTTGTTCAAGCAGACAGATGGTAAACTTTGCAGTGGACGAGACGCCCTGACTTGGTTTGCAACTGGCGGCCGGTTCGTTCCGCCGTTCAATCATTCTTTCAGACCGACGCGTAAGTTATTGTTGAGAAACCGCGCATGGCTGTCGTGGCTAGATCGATCACGTCGCACGGGAAGGGATGGATGGGTTTGACCCGTGGAAGGGCAACTGATCAGTGCAGTTTTTTAAAACGAAAATTGAGGCGGAATGGATTATTAGTGTTTGATCTGACCGGGAGCGAGACATCTCGGTCAAATAGCTATAATGTGTTTTCTTGACTCAAGTCGGATATCGTAGCTATCTTTAATTTGGCCGGTCCTGCTGGGGATGGCGAGAGCTAGTGCCTACTTCCAGCGGCAGCAGAAGATTCTCCTCGCAAACCATCGGTTGTTCAAGCAGACAGATGGTAAACTTTGGAGTGGACGAGACGCCCTGACTTGGTTTGCAACTGGCGGCCGGTTCGTTCCGCCGTTCAATCATTCTTTCAGACCGGCGCGTAAGTTATTGTTGAGAAACCGCGCATGGCTGTCGTGGCTAGATCGATCACGTCGCACGGGAAGGGATGGATGGGTTTGACCCGTGGAAGGGCAACTGATCAGTGCAGTTTTTTAAAACGAAAATTGAGGCGGAATGGATTATTAGTGTTTGATCTGACCGGGAGCGAGACATCTCGGTCGGATAGCTATAATGTTTTTTCTTGACTCAAGTCGGATATCGTAGCTATCTTTAATTTGACCGGTCCTGCTGGGGATGGCGAGAGCTAGTGCCTCCTTCCAGCGGCAGCGGAAGATTCTGCTCGCAAACCATCGGTTGTTCAAGCAGACAGATGGTAAACTTTGCAGTGGACGAGACGCCCTGACTTGGTTTGCAACTAGCGGACGGTTCGTTCCGTCGTTCAATCATTCTTTCAGACCGGCGCGTAAGTTATTGTTGAGAAACCGCGCATGGCTGTCGTGGCTAGATCGATCACGTCGCACGGGAAGGGATGGATGGGTTTGACCCGTGGAAGGGCAACTGATCAGTGCAGTTTTTTAAAACGAAAATTGAGGCGGAATGGATTTTTAGTGTTTGATCTGACCGGGAGCGAGACATCTCGGTCGGATAGCTATAATGTTTTTTCTTGACTCAAGTCGGATATCGTAGTTATCTTTAATTTGGCCGGTCCTGCTGGGGACGGCGAGAGCTAGTGCCTCCTTCCAGCGGCAGCGGAAGATTCTCCTCGCAAACCATCGGTTGTTCAAGCAGACAGATGGTAAACTTTGCAGTGGACGAGACGCCCTGACTTGGTTTGCAACTGGCGGCCGGTTCGTTCCACCGTTCAATCATTCTTTCAGACCGACGCGTAAGTTATTGTTGAGAAACCGCGCATGGCTGTCGTGGCTAGATCGATCACGTCGCACGGGAAGGGATGGATGGGTTTGACCCGTGGAAGGGCAACTGATCAGTGCAGTTTTTTATAACAAAAATTGAGGCAGAATGGATTATTAGTGTTTGATCTGACCGGGAGCGAGACATCTCGGTCAAATAGCTATAATGTTTTTCCTTGACTCAAGTCGGATATCGTAGCTATCTTTAATTTGGCCGATCCTGCTGGGGATGGCGAGAGCTAGTGCCTACTTCCAGCGGTAGCGGAAGATTCTCCTCGCAAACCATCGGTTGTTCAAGCAGACAGATGGTAAACTTTGCAGTGGACGAGACGCCCTGACTTGGTTTGCAACTGGCGGCCGGTTCGTTCCGCCGTTCAATCATTCTTTCAGACCGACGCGTAAGTTATTGTTGAGAAACCGCGCATGGCTGTCGTGGCTAGATCTATCACGTCGCACGGGAAGGGATGGATGGGTTTGACCCGTGGAAGGGCAACTGATCAGTGCAGTTTTTTAAAACGAAAATTGAGGCGGAATGGATTATTAGTGTTTGATCTGACCGGGAGCGAGACATCTCGGTCGGATAGCTATAATGTTTCTTCTTGACCCAAGTCGGATATCGTAGCTATCTTTAATTTGGCCGGTCCTGCTGGGGATGGCGAGAGCTAGTGCCTCCTTCCAGCGGCAGCGGAAGATTCTCCTCGCAAACCATCGGTTGTTCAAGCAGACAGATGGTAAACTTTGGAGTGGACGAGACGCCCTGACTTGGTTTGCAACTGGCGGCCGGTTCGTTCCGCCGTTCAATCATTCTTTCAGACCGGCGCGTAAGTTATTGTTGAGAAACCGCGCATGGCTGTCGTGGCTAGATCGATCACGTCGCACGGGAAGGGATGGATGGGTTTGACCCGTGGAAGGGCAACTGATCAGTGCAGTTTTTTAAAACGAAAATTGAGGCGGAATGGATTATTAGTGTTTGATCTGACCGCGAGCGAGACATCTCGGTCGGATAGCTATAATATTTTTTCTTGACTCAAGTCGGATATCGTAGTTATCTTTAATTTGGTCGGTCCTGCTGGGGACGGCGAGAGCTAGTGCCTCCTTCCAGCGGCAGCGGAAGATTCTCCTCGCAAACCATCGGTTGTTCAAGCAGACAGATGGTAAACTTTGCAGTGGACGAGACGCCCTGACTTGGTTTGCAACTGGCGGCCGGTTCGTTCCGCCGTTCAATCATTCTTTCAGACCGACGCGTAAGTTATTGTTGAGAAACCGCGCATGGCTGTCGTGGCTAGATCGATCACGTCGCACGGGAAGGGATGGATGGGTTTGACCCGTGGAAGGGCAACTGATCAGTGCAGTTTTTTAAAACGAAAATTGAGGCGGAATGGATTATTAGTGTTTGATCTGACCGGGAGCGAGACATCTCGGTCAAATAGCTATAATGTGTTTTCTTGACTCAAGTCGGATATCGTAGCTATCTTTAATTTGGCCGGTCCTGCTGGGGATGGCGAGAGCTAGTGCCTACTTCCAGCGGCAGCGGAAGATTCTCCTCGCAAACCATCGGTTGTTCAAGCAGACAGATGGTAAACTTTGGAGTGGACGAGACGCCCTGACTTGGTTTGCAACTGGCGGCCGGTTCGTTCCGCCGTTCAATCATTCTTTCAGACCGACGCATAAGTTATTGTTGAGAAACTGAGCATGGCTGTCGTGGCTAGATCTATCACGTCGCACGGGAAGGGATGGATGGGTTTGACCCGTGGAAGGGCAACTGATCAGTGCAGTTTTTTAAAACGAAAATTGAGGCGGAATGGATTATTAGTGTTTGATCTGACCGGGAGCGAGACATCTCGGTCGGATAGCTATAATGTTTCTTCTTGACTCAAGTCGGATATCGTAGCTATCTTTAATTTGGCCGGTCCTGCTAGGGATGGCGAGAGCTAGTGCCTCCTTCCAGCGGCAGCGGAAGATTCTCCTCGCAAACCATCGGTTGTTCAAGCAGACAGATGGTAAACTTTGGAGTGGATGAGACGCCCTGACTTGGTTTGCAACTGGCGGCCGGTTCGTTCCGCCGTTCAATCATTCTTTCAGACCGGCGCGTAAGTTATTGTTGAGAAACCGCGCATGGCTGTCGTGGCTAGATCGATCACATCGCACGGGAAGGGTTGGATGGGTTTGACCCGTGGAAGGGCAACTGATCAGTGCAGTTTTTTAAAACGAAAATTGAGGCGGAATGGATTATTAGTGTTTGATCTGACCGGGAGCGAGACATCTCGGTCGGATAGCTATAATGTTTTTTCTTGACTCAAGTCGGATATCGTAGGTATCTTTAATTTGGCCGGTCCTGCTGGGGACGGCGAGAGCTAGTGCCTCCTTCCAGCGGCAGCGAAAGATTCTCCTCGCAAACCATCGGTTGTTCAAGCAGACAGATGGTAAACTTTGCAGTGGACGAGACGCCCTGACTTGGTTTGCAACTGGCCGCCGGTTTGTTCCGCCGTTCAATCATTCTTTCAGACCGACGCGTAAGTTATTGTTGAGAAACCGTGCATGGCTGTCGTGGCTAGATCGATCACGTCGCACGGGAAGGGATGGATGGGTTTGACCCGTGGAAGGGCAACTGATCAGTGCAGTTTTTTAAAACGAAAATTGAGGCCGAATGGATTATTAGTGTTTGATCTGACCGGGAGCGAGACATCTCGGTCAAATAGCTATAATGTTTTTTCTTGACTCAAGTCGGATATCGTAGCTATCTTTAATTTGGCCGGTCCTGCTGGGGATGGCGAGAGCTAGTGCCTCCTTCCAGCGGCAGCGGAAGATTCTCCTCGCAAACCATCGGTTGTTCAAGCAGACAGATGGTAAACTTTGCAGTGGACGAGACGCCCTGACTTGGTTTGCAACTGGCGGCCGGTTCGTTCCGCCGTTCAATCGTTCTTTCAGACCGACGCGTAAGTTATTGTTGAGAAACCGCGCATGGCTGTCGTGGCTAGATCTATCACGTCGCACGGGAAGGGATGGATGGGTTTGACCCGTGGAAGGGCAACTGATCAGTGCAGTTTTTTAAAACGAAAATTGAGGCGGAATGGATTATTAGTGTTTGATCTGACCGGGAGCGAGACATCTCGGTCGGATAGCTATAATGTTTCTTCTTGACTCAAGTCGGATATCATAGCTATCTTTAATTTGGCCGGTCCTGCTGGGGATGGCGAGAGCTAGTGCCACCTTCCAGCGGCAGCGGAAGATTCTCCTCGCAAACCATCGGTTGTTCAAGCAGACAGATGGTAAACTTAGGAGTGGACGAGACGCCCTGACTTGGTTTGCAACTGGCGGCCGGTTCGTTCCGCCGTTCAATCATTCTTTCAGACCGGCGCGTAAGTTATTGTTGAGAAACCGCGCATGGCTGTCGTGGCTAGATCGATCACGTCGCACGGGAAGGGATGGATGGGTTTGACCCGAGGAAGGGCAACTGATCAGTGCAGTTTTTTAAAACAAAAATTGAGGCGGAATGGATTATTAGTGTTTGATCTGACCGGGAGCGAGACATCTCGGTCGGATAGCTATAATGTTTTTTCTTGACTCAAGTCGGATATTGTAGCTATCTTTAATTTGGCCGGTCCTGCTAGGGATGGCGAGAGCTAGTACCTCCTTCCAGCGGCAGCGGAAGATTCTCCTCGCAAACCATCGGTTGTTCAAGCAGACAGATGGTAAACTTTGCAGTGGACGAGACACCCTGACTTGATTTGCAACTGGCGGCCGGTTCTTTCTGCCGTTCAATCATTCTTTCAGACCGGCGCGTAAATTATTGTTGAGAAACCGCGCATGGCTGTCGTGGCTAGATCGATCACGTCGCACGGGAAGGGATGGATGGGTTTGACCCGTGGAAGGGCAACTGATCAGTGCAGTTTTTTAAATCGAAAATTGAGGCGGAATGGATTATTAGTGTTTGATCTGACCGGGAGCGAGACATCTCGGTCGGATAGCTATAATGTTTTTTCTTGACTCAAGTCGGATATCGTAGCTATCTTTAATTTGGCCGGTCCTGCTGGGGATGGCGAGAGCTAGTGCCTCCTTCCAGCGGCAGCGGAAGATTCTCCTCGCAAACCATCGGTTGTTCAAGCAGACATATGGTAAACTTTGCAGTGGACGAGACGCCCTGACTTGGTTTGCAACTGGCGGCCGGTTCGTTCCGCCGTTCAATCATTCTTTCAGACCGGCGCGTAAGTTATTGTTGAGAAACCGCGCATGGCTGTCGTGGCTAGATCGATCACGTCGCACGCGAAGGGATGGGTGGGTTTGACCCGTGGAAGGGCAACTGATCAGTGCCGTTTTTTAAAACGAAAATTGAGGCGGAATGGATTATTAGTGTTTGATCTGACCGGGAGCGAGACATCTCGGTCGGATAGCTATAATGTTTTTTCTTGACTCAAGTCGGATATCGTAGCTATCTTTAATTTGGCCGGTCCTGCTGGGAATGGCGAGAGCTAGTGCCTCCTTCCAGCGGCAGCGGAAGATTCTCCTCGCAAACCATCGGTTGTTCAAGCATACAGATGGTAAACTTTGCAGTGGACGAGACGCCCTGACTTGGTTTGCAACTGGCGGCCGGTTCGTTCCGCCGTTCAATCATTCTTTCAGACCGGCGCGTAAGTTATTGTTGAGAAACCGCGCATGGCTGTCGTGGCTAGATCGATCACGTCGCACGGGAAGGGATGGATGGGTTTGACCCGTGGAAGGGCAACTGATCAGTGCAGTTTTTTAAAACGAAAATTGAGGCGGAATGGATTATTAGTGTTTGATCTGACCGGGAGCGAGACATCTCGGTCGGATAGCTATAATGTTTTTTCTTGACTCAAGTCGGATATCGTAGCTATCTTTAATTTGGTCGGTCCTGCTGGGGATGGCGAGAGCTAGTGCCTCCTTCCAGCGGCAGCGGAAGATTCTCCTCGCAAACCATCGGTTGTTCAAGCAGACAGATGGTAAACCTTGAAGTGGACGAGACGCCCTGACTTGGTTTGCAACTGGCGGCCGGTTCGTTCCGCCGTTCAATCATTCTTTCAGACCGACGCATAAGTTATTGTTGAGAAACCGCACATGGCTGTCGTGGCTAGATCGATCACGTCGCACGGGAAGGGACGGATGGTTTGACCCGTGGAAGGGCAACTGATCAGTGCCGTTTTTTAAAACGAAAATTGAGGCGGAATGGATTATTAGTGTTTGATCTGACCGGGAGCGAGACATCTCGGTCGGATAGCTATAATGTTTTTTCTTGACTCAAGTCAGATATCGTAGCTATCTTTAATTTGGCCGGTCCTGCTGGGGTTGGCGAGAGCTAGTGCCTCCTTCCAGCGGCAGCGGAAGATTCTCCTCGCAAACCATCGGTTGTTCAAGCAGACAGATGGTAAACTTTGCAGTGGACGAGACGCCCTGACTTGGTTTGCAACTGGCGGCCGGTTCGTTCCGCCGTTCAATCATTCTTTCAGACCGGCGCGTAAGTTATTGTTGAGAAACCGCGCATGGCTGTCGTGGCTAGATCGATCACGTCGCACGGGAAGGGATGGATGGGTTTGACCCGTGGAAGGGCAACTGATCAGTGCAGTTTTTTAAAACGAAAATTGAGGCGGAATGGATTATTAGTGTTTGATCTGACCGGGAGCGAGACATCTCGGTCGGATAGCTATAATGTTTTTTCTTGACTCAAGTCGGATATCGTAGCTATCTTTAATTTGGCCGGTCCTGCTAGGGATGGCGAGAGCTAGTGCCTCCTTCCAGCGGCAGCGGAAGATTCTCCTCGCAAACCATCGGTTGTTCAAGCAGACAGATGGTAAACTTTGCAGTGGACGAGACGCCCTGACTTGGTTTGCAACTGGCGGCCGGTTCGTTCCGCCGTTCAATCATTCTTTCAGACCGGCGCGTAAGTTATTGTTGAGAAACCGCGCATGGCTGTCGTGGCTAGATCGATCACGTCGCACGGGAAGGGATGGATGGGTTTGACCCGTGGAAGGGCAACTGATCAATGCCGTTTTTTAAAACGAAAATTGAGGCGGAATGGATTATTAGTGTTTGATCTGACCGGGAGCGAGACATCTCGGTCGGATAGCTATAATGTTTTTTCTTGACTCAAGTCGGATATCGTAGCTATCTTTAATTTGGCCGGTCCTGCTGGGGATGGCGAGAGCTAGTGCCTCCTTCCAGCGGCAGCGGAAGATTCTCCTCGCAAACCATCGGTTGTTCAAGCAGACAGATGGTAAACTTTGCAGTGGACGAGACGCCCTGACTTGGTTTGCAACTGGCGGACGGTTCATTCCGCCGTTCAATCATTCTTTCAGACCGGCGCGTAAGTTATTGTTGAGAAACTGCGCATGGCTGTCGCGGCTAGATCGATCACGTCGCACGGGAAGGGACGGATGGTTTGACCCGTGGAAGGGCAACTGTCAGTGCAGTTTTTTGAAACAAAAATTGAGGTGGAATGGATTATTAGTGTTTGATCTGACCGGGAGCGAGACATCTCGGTCGGATAGCTATAATGTTTTTTCTTGACTCAAGTCGGATATCGTAGCTATCTTTAATTTGGCCGGTCCTGCTGGGGATGGCGAGAGCTAGTGCCTCCTTCCAGCGGCAGCGGAAGATTCTCCTCGCAAACCATCGGTTGTTCAAGCAGACATATGGTAAACTTTGCAGTGGAAGAGACGCCCTGACTTGGTTTGCAACTGGCGGCCGGTTCGTTCCGCCGTTCAATCATTCTTTCAGACCGGCGCGTAAGTTATTGTTGAGAAACCGCGCATGGCTGTCGTGGCTAGATCGATCACGTCGCACGCGAAGGGATGGGTGGGTTTGACCCGTGGAAGGGCAACTGATCAGTGCCGTTTTTTAAAAC
>NC_057806.1:538353630-538364732 GCF_018294505.1 Triticum aestivum | reverse complement strand
GTTCAATCATTCTTTCAGACCGGCGCGTAAGTTATTGTTGAGAAACCGCGCATGGCTGTCGTGGCTAGATCGATCACGTCGCACGGGAAGGGATGGATGGGTTTGACCCGTGGAAGGGCAACTGATCAGTGCAGTTTTTTAAAACGAAAATTGAGGCGGAATGGATTATTAGTGTTTGATCTGACCGGGAGCGAGACATCTCGGTCGGATAGCTATAATGTTTTTTCTTGACTCAAGTCGGATATCGTAGCTATCTTTAATTTGGCCGGTCCTGCTGGGGATGGCGAGAGCTAGTGCCTCCTTCCAGCGGCAGCGGAAGATTCTCCTCGCAAACCATCGGTTGTTCAAGCAGACAGATGGTAAACTTTGCAGTGGACGAGACGCCTTGACTTGGTTTGCAACTGGCGGCCGGTTCGTTCCGCCGTTCAATCATTCTTTCAGACCGACGCGTAAGTTATTGTTGAGAAACCGCGCATGGCTGTCGTGGCTAGATCGATCACGTCGCACGGGAAGGGATGGATGGGTTTGACCCGTGGAAGGGCAACTGATCAGTGCCGTTTTTTAAAACGAAAATTCAGGCGGAATGGATTATTAGTGTTTGATCTGACCGGGAGCGAGACATCTCGGTCGGATAGCTATAATGTTTTTTCTTGACTCAAGTCGGATATCGTAGCTATCTTTAATTTGGCCGGTCCTGCTGGGGATGGCGAGAGCTAGTGCCTCCTTCCAGCGGCAGCGGAAGATTCTCCTCGCAAACCATCGGTTGTTCAAGCAGACAGATGGTAAACTTTGCAGTGGACGGGACGCCCTGACTTGGTTTGCAACTGGCGGTCGGTTCGTTCCGCCGTTCAATCATTCTTTCAGACCGGCGCGTAAGTTATTGTTGAGAAACCGCGCATGGCTGTCGTGGCTAGATCGATCACGTCGCACGGGAAGGGATGGATGGGTTTGACCCGTGGAAGGGCAACTGATCAGTGCAGTTTTTTAAAACGAAAATTGAGGCGGAATGGATTATTAGTGTTTGATCTGACCAGGAGCGAGACATCTCGGTCGGATAGCTATAATGTTTTTTCTTGACTCAAGTCGGATATCGTAGCTATCTTTAATTTGGCCGGTCCTGCTGGGGATGGCGAGAGCTAGTGCCTCCTTCCAGCGGCAGCGGAAGATTCTCCTCGCAAACCATCGGTTGTTCAAGCAGGCAGATGGTAAACTTTGCAGTGGACGAGACGCCCTGACTTGGTTTGCAACTGGCGGCCGGTTCGTTCTGCCGTTCAATCATTCTTTCAGACCGGCGCGTAAGTTATTGTTGAGAAACCGCGCATGGCTGTCGTGGCTCGATCGATCACGTCGCACGCGAAGGGATGGGTGGGTTTGACCCGAGGAAGGGCAACTGATCAGTGCCGTTTTTTAAAACGAAAATTGAGGCGGAATGGATTATTAGTGTTTGATCTGACCGGGAGCGAGACATCTCGGTCGGATAGCTATAATGTTTTTTCTTGACTCAAGTCGGATATCGTAGCTATCTTTAATTTGGCCGGTCCTGCTAGGGATGGCGAGAGCTAGTGCCTCCTTCCAGCGGCAGCGGAAGATTCTCCTCGCAAACCATCGGTTGTTCAAGCAGACAGATGGTAAACTTTGCAGTGGACGAGACGCCCTGACTTGGTTTGCAACTGGCGGCCGGTTCGTTCCGCCGTTCAATCATTCTTTCAGACCGGCGCGTAAGTTATTGTTGAGAAACCGCGCATGGCTGTTGTGGCTAGATCGATCACGTCGCACGGGAAGGGATGGATGGGTTTGACCCGTGGAAGGGCAACTGATCAATGCCGTTTTTTAAAACGAAAATTGAGGCGGAATGGATTATTAGTGTTTGATCTGACCGGGAGCGAGACATCTCGGTCGGATAGCTATAATGTTTTTTCTTGACTCAAGTCGGATATCGTAGCTATCTTTAATTTGGCCGGTCCTGCTGGGGATGGCGAGAGCTAGTGCCTCCTTCCAGCGGCAGCGGAAGATTCTCCTCGCAAACCATCGGTTGTTCAAGCAGACAGATGGTAAACTTTGCAGTGGACGAGACGCCCTGACTTGGTTTGCAACTGGCGGCCGGTTCGTTCCGCCGTTCAATCATTCTTTCAGATCGGCGCGTAAGTTATTGTTGAGAAACCGCGCATGGCTATCGTGGCTAGATCGATCACGTCGCACGGGAAGGGATGGATGGGTTTAATCCGTGGAAGGGCAACTGATCAGTGCAGTTTTTTAAAACGAAAATTGAGGCGGAATGGATTATTAGTGTTTGATCTGACCGGGAGCGAGACATCTCGGTCGGATAGCTATAATGTTTTTTCTTGACTCAAGTCGGATATCGTAGCTATCTTTAATTTGGCCGGTCCTGCTGGGGATGGCGAGAGCTAGTGCCTCCTTCCAGCGGCAGCGGAAGATTCTCCTCGCAAACCATCGGTTGTTCAAGCAGACAGATGGTAAACTTTGCAGTGGATGAGACGCCCTGACTTGGTTTGCAACTGGCGGCCGGTTCGTTCCGCCGTTCAATCATTCTTTCAGACCGGCGCGTAAGTTATTGTTGAGAAACCGCGCATGGCTGTCGTGGCTAGATCGATCACGTCGCACGGGAAGGGATAGATGGGTTTGACCCGTGGAAGGGCAACTGATCAGTGCAGTTTTTTAAAACGAAAATTGAGGCGGAATGGATTATTAGTGTTTGATCTGACCGGGAGCGAGACATCTCGGTCGGATAGCTATAATGTTTTTTCTTGACTCAAGTCGGATATCGTAGCTATCTTTAATTTGGCCGGTCCTGCTGGGGATGGCGAGAGCTAGTGCCTCCTTCCAGCGGCAGCGGAAGATTCTCCTCGCAAACCATCGGTTGTTCAAGCAGACAGATGGTAAACTTTGCAGTGGACGAGACGCCCTGACTTGGTTTGCAACTGGCGGCCGGTTCGTTCCGCCGTTCAATCATTCTTTCAGACCGGCGCGTAAGTTATTGTTGAGAAACCGCGCATGGCTGTCGTGGCTAGATCGATCACGTCGCACGGGAAGGGATGGATGGGTTTGACCCGTGGAAGGGCAACTGATCAGTGCAGTTTTTTAAAATGAAAATTAAGGCGGAATGGATTATTAGTGTTTGATCTGACCGGGAGCGAGACATCTCGGTCGAATAGCTATAATGTTTTTTCTTGACTCAAGTCGGATATCGTAGCTATCTTTAATTTGGCCGGTCCTGCTGGGGATGGCGAGAGCTAGTGCCTCCTTCCAGCGGCAGCGGTGCAAACCATCGGTTGTTCAAGCAGACAGATGGTAAACTTTGCAGTGGACGAGACGCCCTGACTTGGTTTGCAACTGGCGGCCGGTTCATTTCACCGTTCAATCATTCTTTCAGACCGGCGCGTAAGTTATTGTTGAGAAACCGCGCATGGCTGTCGTGGCTAGATCGATCACGTCGCACGGGAAGGGATGGATGGGTTTGACCCGTGGAAGGGCAACTGATCAGTGCAGTTTTTTAAAACGAAAATTGAGGCGGAATGGATTATTAGTGTTTGATCTGACCGGGAGCGAGACATCTCGGTCGGATAGCTATAATGTTTTTTCTTGACTCAAGTCGGATATCGTAGCTATCTTTAATTTGGCCGGTCCTGCTGGGGATGGCGAGAGCTAGTGCCTCCTTCCAGCGGCAGCGGAAGATTCTCCTCGCAAACCATCGGTTGTTCAAGCAGACAAATGGTAAACTTTGCAGTGGACGAGACGCCCTGACTTGGTTTGCAACTGGCGGCCGGTTCGTTCTGCCGTTCAATCATTCTTTCAGACCGGCGCGTAAGTTATTGTTGAGAAACCGCGCATGGCTGTCGTGGCTCGATCGATCACGTCGCACGCGAAGGGATGGGTGGGTTTGACCCGAGGAAGGGCAACTGATCAGTGCCGTTTTTTAAAACGAAAATTGAGGCGGAATGGATTATTAGTGTTTGATCTGACCAGGAGCGAGACATCTCGGTCGGATAGCTATAATGTTTTTTCTTGACTCAAGTCGGATATCGTAGCTATCTTTAATTTGGCCGGTCCTGCTAGGGATGGCGAGAGCTAGTGCCTCCTTCCAGCGGCAGCGGAAGATTCTCCTCGCAAACCATCGGTTGTTCAAGCAGACAGATGGTAAACTTTGCAGTGGACGAGACGCCCTGACTTGGTTTGCAACTGGCGGCCGGTTCTTTCCGCCGTTCAATCATTCTTTCAGACCGGCACGTAAGTTATTGTTGAGAAACCGCGCATGGCTGTCGTGGCTAGATCGATCACGTCGCACGGGAAGGGATGGATGGGTTTGACCCGTGGAAGGGCAACTGATCAGTGCAGTTTTTTAAAACGAAAATTGAGGCGGAATGGATTATTAGTGTTTGATCTGACCTTGAGCGAGACATCTCGGTCGGATAGCTATAATGTTTTTTCTTGACTCAAGTCGGATATCGTAGCTATCTTTAATTTGGCCGGTCCTGCTGGGGATGACGAGAGCTAGTGCCTCCTTCCAGCGGCAGCGGAAGATTCTCCTCGCAAACCATCGGTTGTTCAAGCAGACAGATGGTAAACTTGCAGTGGACGAGACGCCCTGACTTGGTTTGCAACTGGCGGCCGGTTCGTTCCGCCGTTCAATCATTCTTTCAGACCGGCGCGTAAGTTATTGTTGAGAAACCGCGCATGGCTGTCGTGGCTAGATCGATCACGTCGCACGGGAAGGGATGGATGGGTTTGACCCGTGGAAGGGCAACTGATCAGTGCCGTTTTTTAAAACGAAAATTGAGGCGGAATGGATTATTAGTGTTTGATCTGACCGGGAGCGAGACATCTCGGTCGGATAGCTATAATGTTTTTTCTTGACTCAAGTCAGATATCGTAGCTATCTTCAATTTAGCCGGTCCTGCTGGGGATGGCGAGAGCTAGTGCCTCCTTCCAGCGGCAGCGGAAGATTCTCCTCGCAAACCATCGGTTGTTCAAGCAGACAGATGGTAAACTTTGCAGTGGACGAGACACCCTGACTAGGTTTGCAACTGGCGGCCGGTTCGTTCCGCCGTTCAATCATTCTTTCATACCGGCGCGTAAGTTATTGTTGAGAAACCGCGCATGGCTGTCGTGGCTAGATCGATCACGTCGCACGGGAAGGGATGGATGGGTTTGACCCGTGGAAGGGCAGCTGATCAGTGCAGTTTTTTAAAACGAAAATTGAGGCGGAATGGATTATTAGTGTTTGATCTGACCGGGAGCGAGACATCTCGGTCGGATAGCTATAATGTTTTTTCTTGACTCAAGTCGGATATCGTAGCTATCTTTAATTTGGCCGGTCCTGCTGGGGATGGCGAGAGCTAGTGCCTCCTTCCAGCGGCAGCGGAAGATTCTCCTCGCAAACCATCGGTTGTTCAAGCAGACAGATGGTAAACTTTGCAGTGGACGAGACGCCCTGACTTGGTTTGCAACTGGCGGCCGGTTCGTTCCGCCGTTCAATCATTCTTTCAGACCGACGCGTAAGTTATTGTTGAGAAACCGTGCATGGCTGTCGTGGCTAGATCGATCACGTCGCACGGGAAGGGACGGATGGTTTGACCCGTGGAAGGGCAACTGATCAGTGCAGTTTTTTAAAACGAAAATTGAGGCGGAATGGATTATTAGTGTTTGATTTGACCGGGAGCGAGACATCTCGGTCGGATAGCTATAATGTTTTTTCTTGACTCAAGTCGGACATCGTAGCTATCTTTAATTTGGCCGGTCCTGCTGGGGATGGCGAGAGCTAGTGCCTCCTTCCAGCGGCAGCGGAAGATTCTCCTCGCAAACCATCGGTTGTTCAAGCAGACAGATGGTAAACTTTGCAGTGGACGAGACGCCCTGACTTGGTTTGCAACTGGCGGCCGGTTCATTCCGCCGTTCAATCATTCTTTCAGACCGGCGCGTAAGTTATTGTTGAGAAACCGTGCATGGCTGTCGTGGCTAGATCGATCACGTCGCACGGGAAGGGATGGATGGGTTTGACCCGTGGAAGGGCAACTGATCAGTGCCGTTTTTTAAAACGAAAATTGAGGCGGAATGGATTATTAGTGTTTGATCTGACCGGGAGCGAGACATCTCGGTCGGATAGCTATAATGTTTTTTCTTGACTCAAGTCGGATATCGTAGCTATCTTTAATTTGGCCGGTCCTGCTAGGGATGGCGAGAGCTAGTGCCTCCTTCCAGCGGCAGCGGAAGATTCTCCTCGCAAACCATCGGTTGTTCAAGCAGACAGATGGTAAACTTTGCAGTGGACGAGATGCCCTGACTTGGTTTGCAACTGGCGGCCGGTTCGTTCCGCCGTTCAATCATTCTTTTAGACCGGCGCGTAAGTTATTGTTGAGAAACCGCGCATGGCTGTCGTGGCTAGATCGATCACGTCGCACGGGAAGGGATGGATGGGTTTGACCCATGGAAGGGCAACTGATCAGTGCAGTTTTTTAAAACGAAAATTGAGGCGGAATGGATTATCAGTGTTTGATCTGACCGGGAGCGAGACATCTCGGTCGGATAGCTATAATGTTTTTTCTTGACTCAAGTCGGATATCGTAGCTATCTTTAATTTGGTCGGTCCTGCTGGGGATGGCGAGAGCTAGTGCCTCCTTCCAGCGGCAGCGGAAGATTCTCCTCGCAAACCATCGGTTGTTCAAGCAGACAGATGGTAAACTTTGCAGTGGACGAGACGCCCTGACTTGGTTTGCAACTGGCGGCCGGTTCGTTCCGCCGTTCAATCATTCTTTCAGACCGACGCGTAAGTTATTGTTGAGAAACCGCGCATGGCTGTCGTGGCTAGATCGATCACGTCGCACGGGAAGGGATGGATGGGTTTGACCCGTGGAAGGGCAATTGATCAGTGCAGTTTTTTAAAACGAAAATTGAGGCGGAATGATTATTAATGTTTGATCTGACCGGGAGCGAGACATCTCGGTCGGATAGCTATAATGTTTTTTCTTGACTCAAGTCGAATATCGTAGCTATCTTTAATTTGGCCGGTCCTGCTGGGGATGGCGAGAGCTAGTGCCTCCTTCCAGCGGCAGCGGAAGATTCTCCTCGCAAACCGTCGGTTGTTCAAGCATACAGATGGTAAACTTTGCAGTGGACGAGACGCCCTGACTTGGTTTGCAACTGGCGGCCGGTTCGTTCCGCCGTTCAATCATTCTTTCAGACCGGCGCGTAAGTTATTGTTGAGAAACCGCGCATGGCTGTCGTGGCTAGATCGATCACGTCGCACGGGAAGGGATGGATGGGTTTGACCCGTGGAAGGGCAACTGATCAGTGCCGTTTTTTAAAACGAAAATTGAGGCGGAATGGATTATTAGTGTTTGATCTGACCGGGAGCGAGACATCTCGGTCGGATAGCTATAATGTTTTTTCTTGACTCAAGTCGGATATCGTAGCTATCTTTAATTTGGCCGGTCCTGCTAGGGATGGCGAGAGCTAGTGCCTCCTTCCAGCGGCAGCGGAAGATTCTCCTCGCAAACCATCGGTTGTTCAAGCAGACAGATGGTAAACTTTGCAGTGGACGAGACGCCCTGACTTGGTTTGCAACTGGCGGCCGGTTCGTTCCGCCGTTCAATCATTCTTTCAGACCGGCGCGTAAGTTATTGTTGAGAAACCGCGCATGGCTGTCGTGGCTAGATCGATCACGTCGCACGGGAAGGGATGGATGGGTTTGACCCGTGGAAGGGCAATTGATCAGTGCAGTTTTTTAAAACGAAAATTGAGGCGGAATGGATTATTTGTGTTTGATCTGACCGGGAGCGAGACATCTCGGTCGTATAGCTATAATGTTTTTTCTTGACTCAAGTCGGATATCGTAGCTATCTTTAATTTGGCCGGTCCTGCTGGGGATGGCGAGAGCTAGTGCCTCCTTCCAGCGGCAGCGGAAGATTCTCCTCGCAAACCATCGGTTGTTCAAGCAGACAGATGGTAAACTTGCAGTGGACGAGACGCCCTGACTTGGTTTGCAACTGGCGGCCGGTTCGTTCCGCCGTTCAATCATTCTTTCAGACCGGCGCGTAAGTTATTGTTGAGAAACCGCGCATGGCTGTCGTGGCTAGATCGATCACGTCGCACGGGAAGGGATGGATGGGTTTGACCCGTGGAAGGGCAACTGATCAGTGCCGTTTTTTAAAACGAAAATTGAGGCGGAATGGATTATTAGTGTTTGATCTGACCGGGAGCGAGACATCTCGGTCGGATAGCTATAATGTTTTTTCTTGACTCAAGTCGGATATCGTAGCTATCTTTAATTTGGCCGGTCCTGCTAGGGATGGCGAGAGCTAGTGCCTCCTTCCAGCGGCAGCGGAAGATTCTCCTCGCAAACCATCGGTTGTTCAAGCAGACAGATGGTAAACTTTGCAGTGGACGAGACGCCCTGACTTGGTTTGCAACTGGCGGCCGGTTCGTTCCGCCGTTCAATCATTCTTTCAGACCGGCGCGTAAGTTATTGTTGAGAAACCGCGCATGGCTGTCGTGGCTAGATCGATCACGTCGCACGGGAAGGGATGGATGGGTTTGACCCGTGGAAGGGCAACTGATCAGTGCAGTTTTTTAAAACGAAAATTGAGGCGGAATGGATTATTAGTGTTTGATCTGACCGGGAGCGAGACATGTCGGTCGGATAGCTATAATGTTTTTTCTTGACTCAAGTCGGATATCGTAGCTATCTTTAATTTGGCCGGTCCTGCTGGGGATGGCGAGAGCTAGTGCCTCCTTCCAGCGGCAGCGGAAGATTCTCCTCGCAAACCATCGGTTGTTCAAGCAGACAGATGGTAAACTTTGCAGTGGACGAGACGCCCTGACTTGGTTTGCAACTGGCGGCCGGTTCGTTCCGCCGTTCAATCATTCTTTCAGACCGGCGCGTAAGTTATTGTTGAGAAACCGCGCATGGCTGTCGCGGCTAGATCGATCACGTCGCACGGGAAGGGACGGATGGTTTGACCCGTGGAAGGGCAACTGTCAGTGCAGTTTTTTGAAACAAAAATTGAGGCGGAATGGATTATTAGTGTTTGATCTGACCGGGAGCGAGACATCTCGGTCGGATAGCTATAATGTTTTTTCTTGACTCAAGTCGGATATCGTAGCTATCTTTAATTTGGCCGGTCCTGCTGGGGATGGCGAGAGCTAGTGCCTCCTTCCAGCGGCAGCGGAAGATTTTCCTCGCAAACCATCGGTTGTTCAAGCAGACAGATGGTAAACCTTGCAGTGGACGAGACGCCCTGACTTGGTTTGCAACTGGCGGCCGGTTCGTTCCGCCGTTCAATCATTCTTTCAGACCGGCGCGTAAGTTATTGTTGAGAAACCGCGCATGGCTGTCGTGGCTAGATCGATCACGTCGCACGGGAAGGGATGGATGGGTTTGACCCGTGGAAGGGCAGCTGATCAGTGCAGTTTTTTAAAACGAAAATTGAGGCAGAATGGATTATTAGTGTTTGATCTAACCGGGAGCGAGACATCTCGGTCGGATAGCTATAATGTTTTTTCTTGACTCAAGTCGGATATCGTAGCTATCTTTAATTTGGCCGGTCCTGCTAGGGATGGCGAGAGCTAGTGCCTCCTTCCAGCGGCAGCGGAAGATTCTCCTCGCAAACCATCGGTTGTTCAAGCAGACAGATGGTAAACTTTGCAGTGGACGAGACGCCCTGACTTGGTTTGCAACTGGCGGCCGGTTCGTTCCGCCGTTCAATCATTCTTTCAGACCGGCGCGTAAGTTATTGTTGAGAAACCGCGCATGGCTGTCGTGGCTAGATCGATCACGTCGCACGGGAAGGGACGGATGGGTTTGACCCGTGGAAGGGCAACTGATCAGTGCAGTTTTTTAAAACGAAAATTGAGGCGGAATGGATTATTAGTGTTTGATCTGACCGGGAGCAAGACATCTCGGTCGGATAGCTATAATGTTTTTTCTTGACTCAAGTCGGACATCGTAGCTATCTTTAATTTGGCCGGTCCTGCTGGGGATGGCGAGAGCTAGTGCCTCCTTCCAGCGGCAGCGGAAGATTCTCCTCGCAAACCATCGGTTGTTCAAGCAGACAGATGGTAAACTTTGCAGTGGACGAGACGCCCTGACTTGGTTTGCAACTGGCGGTCGGTTCGTTCCGCCGTTCAATCATTCTTTCAGACCGGCGCGTAAGTTATTGTTGAGAAACCGCGCATGGCTGTCGTGGCTAGATCGATCACGTCGCACGGGAAGGGATGGATGGGTTTGACCCGTGGAAGGGCAACTGATCAGTGCAGTTTTTTAAAACGAAAATTGAGGCGAAATGGATTATTAGTGTTTGATCTGACCAGGAGCGAGACATCTCGGTCGGATAGCTATAATGTTTTTTCTTGACACAAGTCGGATATCGTAGCTATCTTTAATTTGGCCGGTCCTGCTGGGGATGGCGAGAGCTAGTGCCTCCTTCCAGCGGCAGCGGAAGATTCTCCTCGCAAACCATCGGTTGTTCAAGCAGGCAGATGGTAAACTTTGCAGTGGACGAGACGCCCTGACTTGGTTTGCAACTGGCGGCCGGTTCGTTCTGCCGTTCAATCATTCTTTCAGACCGGCGCGTAAGTTATTGTTGAGAAACCGCGCATGGCTGTCGTGGCTCGATCGATCACGTCGCACGCGAAGGGATGGGTGGGTTTGACCCGAGGAAGGGCAACTGATCAGTGCCGTTTTTTAAAACGAAAATTGAGGCGGAATGGATTATCAGTGTTTGATCTGACCGGGAGCGAGACATCTCGGTCGGATAGCTATAATGTTTTTTCTTGACTCAAGTCGGATATCGTAGCTATCTTTAATTTGGCCGGTCCTGCTAGGGATGGCGAGAGCTAGTGCCTCCTTCCAGCGGCAGCGGAAGATTCTCCTCGCAAACCATCGGTTGTTCAAGCAGACAGATGGTAAACTTTGCAGTGGACGAGACGCCCTGACTTGGTTTGCAACTGGCGGCCGGTTCGTTCCGCCGTTCAATCATTCTTTCAGACCGACGCGTAAGTTATTGTTGAGAAACCGCGCATGGCTGTCGTGGCTAGATCGATCACGTCGCACGGGAAGGGATGGATGGGTTTGACCCGTGGAAGGGCAA
>NC_057806.1:538343985-538353581 GCF_018294505.1 Triticum aestivum | reverse complement strand
AGCTATAATGTTTTTTCTTGACTCAAGTCGAATATCGTAGCTATCTTTAATTTGGCCGGTCCTGCTGGGGATGGCGAGAGCTAGTGCCTCCTTCCAGCGGCAGCGGAAGATTCTCCTCGCAAACCGTCGGTTGTTCAAGCATACAGATGGTAAACTTTGCAGTGGACGAGACGCCCTGACTTGGTTTGCAATTGGCGGCCGGTTCGTTCCGCCGTTCAATCATTCTTTCAGACCGGCGCGTAAGTTATTGTTGAGAAACCGCGCATGGCTGTCGTGGCTAGATCGATCACGTCGCACGGGAAGGGATGGATGGGTTTGACCCGTGGAAGGGCAACTGATCAGTGCCGTTTTTTAAAACGAAAATTGAGGCGGAATGGATTATTAGTGTTTGATCTGACCGGGAGCGAGACATCTCGGTCGGATAGCTATAATGTTTTTTCTTGACTCAAGTCGGATATCGTAGCTATCTTTAATTTGGCCGGTCCTGCTAGGGATGGCGAGAGCTAGTGCCTCCTTCCAGCGGCAGCGGAAGATTCTCCTCGCAAACCATCGGTTGTTCAAGCAGACAGATGGTAAACTTTGCAGTGGACGAGACGCCCTGACTTGGTTTGCAACTGGCGGCCGGTTCGTTCCGCCGTTCAATCATTCTTTCAGACCGGCGCGTAAGTTATTGTTGAGAAACCGCGCATGGCTGTCGTGGCTAGATCGATCACGTCGCACGGGAAGGGATGGATGGGTTTGACCCGTGGAAGGGCAATTGATCAGTGCAGTTTTTTAAAACGAAAATTGAGGCGGAATGGATTATTTGTGTTTGATCTGACCGGGAGCGAGACATCTCGGTCGTATAGCTATAATGTTTTTTCTTGACTCAAGTCGGATATCGTAGCTATCTTTAATTTGGCCGGTCCTGCTGGGGATGGCGAGAGCTAGTGCCTCCTTCTAGCGGCAGCGGAAGATTCTCCTCGCAAACCATCAGTTGTTCAAGCAGACAGATGGTAAACTTTGCAGTGGACGAGACGCCCTGACTTGGTTTGCAATTGGCGGCCGGTTCGTTCCGCCGTTCAATCATTCTTTCAGACCGGCGCGTAAGTTATTGTTGAGAAACCGCGCATGGCTGTCGTGGCTAGATCGATCACGTCGCACGGGAAGGGATGGATGGGTTTGACCCGTGGAAGGGCAACTGATTAGTGCAGTTTTTTAAAACGAAAATTGAGGCGAAATGGATTATTTGTGTTTGATCTGACCAGGAGCGAGACATCTCGGTCGGATAGCTATAATGTTTTTTCTTGACTCAAGTCGGATATCGTAGCTATCTTTAATTTGGCCGGTCCTGCTGGGGATGGCGAGAGCTAGTGCCTCCTTCCAGCGGCAGCGGAAGATTCTCCTCGCAAACCATCGGTTGTTCAAGCAGACAGACGGTAAACTTTGCAGTGGACGAGACGCCCTGACTTGGTTTGCAACTGGCGGCCGGTTCGTTCCGCCGTTCAATCATTCTTTCAGACCGGCGCGTAAGTTATTGTTGAGAAACCGCGCATGGCTGTCATGGCTAGATCGATCACGTCGCACGGGAATGGATGGATGGGTTTGACCCGTAGAAGGGCAACTGATCAGTGCAGTTTTTTAAAACGAAAATTGAGGCGGAATGGATTATTAGTGTTTGATCTGACCGGGAGCGAGACATCTCGGTCGGATAGCTATAATGTTTTTTCTTGACTCAAGTCGGATATCGTAGCTATCTTTAATTTGGCCTGTCCTGCTGGGGATGGCGAGAGCTAGTGCCTCCTTCCAGCGGCAGCGGAAGATTCTCCTCGCAAACCATCGGTTGTTCAAGCAGAGAGATGGTAAACTTTGTAGTGGACGAGACGCCCAGACTTGGTTTGCAACTGGCGGCCGGTTCGTTCCGCCGTTCAATCATTCTTTCAGACCGGCGCGTAAGTTATTGTTGAGAAACCGCGCATGGCTGTCGTGGCTAGATCGATCACGTCGCACGGGAAGGGATGGATGGGTTTGACCCGTGGAAGGGCAACTGATCGGTGCAGTTTTTTAAAACGAAAATTGAGGCGGATTGGATTATTAGTGTTTGATCTGACCAGGAGCGAGACATCTCGGTCGGATAGCTATAATGTTTTTTCTTGACTCAAGTCGGATATCGTAGCTATCTTTAATTTGGCCGGTCCTGCTGGGGATGGCGAGAGCTAGTGCCTCCTTCCAGCGGCAGCGGAAGATTCTCCTCGCAAACCATCGGTTGTTCAAGCAGACAGATGGTAAACTTTGCAGTGGACGAGACGCCCTGACTTGGTTTGCAACTGGCGGCCGGTTCGTTCCGCCGTTCAATCATTCTTTCAGACCGGCGCGTAAGTTATTGTTGAGAAACTGCGCATGGCTGTCGTGGCTAGATCGATCACGTCACATGGGAAGGGATGGATGGGTTTGACCCGTGGAAGGGCAACTGATCAGTGCAGTTTTTTAAAACGAAAATTGAGGCGGAATGGATTATTAGTGTTTGATCTGACCGGGAGCGAGACATCTCGGTCGGATAGCTATAATGTTTTTTCTTGACTCAAGTCGGATATCATAGCTATCTTTAATTTGGCCGGTCCTGCTGGGGATGGCGAGAGCTAGTGCCTCCTTCCAGCGGCAGCGGAAGATTCTCCTCGCAAACCATCGGTTGTTCAAGCAGAGAGATGGTAAACTTTGTAGTGGACGAGACGCCCAGACTTGGTTTGCAACTGGCGGCCGGTTCGTTCCGCCGTTCAATCATTCTTTCAGACCGGCGCGTAAGTTATTGTTGAGAAACCGCGCATGGCTGTCGTGGCTAGATCGATCACGTCGCACGGGAAGGGATGGATGGGTTTGACCCATGGAAGGGCAACTGATCAGTGCAGTTTTTTAAAACGAAAATTGAGGCGGAATGGATTATTAGTGTTTGATCTGACCAGGAGCGAGACATCTCGGTCGGATAGCTATAATGTTTTTTCTTGACTCAAGTCGGATATCGTAGCTATCTTTAATTTGGCCGGTCCTGCTGGGGATGGCGAGAGCTAGTGCCTCCTTCCAGCGGCAGCAGAAGATTCTCCTTGCAAACCATCGGTTGTTCAAGCAGACAGATGGTAAACTTTGCAGTGGACGAGACGCCCTGACTTGGTTTGCAACTGGCGGCCGGTTCCTTTCGCCGTTCAATCATTCTTTCAGACCGGCGCGTAAGTTATTGTTGAGAAACCGCGCATGGCTGTCGTGGCTAGATCGATCACGTCGCACGGGAAGGGATGGATGGGTTTGACCCGTGGAAGGGCAACTGATCAGTGCAGTTTTTTAAAACGAAAATTGAGGCGGAATGGATTATTAGTGTTTGATCTGACCGGGAGCGAGACATCTCGGTCGGATAGCTATAATGTTTTTTCTTGACTCAAGTCGGATATCGTAGCTATCATTAATTTGGCCGGTCCTGCTGGGGATGGCGAGAGCTAGTGCCTCCTTCCAGCGGCAGCGGAAGATTCTCCTCGCAAACCACCGGTTGTTCAAGCAGACAGATGGTAAACTTTGCAGTGGACGAGACGCCCTGACTTGGTTTGCAACTGGCGGCCGGTTCGTTCCGCCGTTCAATCATTCTTTCAGACCGGCGCGTAAGTTATTGTTGAGAAACCGCGCATGGCTTGCGTGGCTAGATCGATCACGTCGCACGGGAAGGGATGGATGGGTTTGACCCGTGGAAGGGCAACTGATCAGTGCAGTTTTTTAAAACGAAAATTGAGGCGGAATGGATTATTAGTGTTTGATCTGACCGGGAGCGAGACATCTCGGTCGGATAGCTATAATGTTTTTTCTTGACTCAAGTCGGATATCGTAGCTATCTTTAATTTGGTCGGTTCTGCTGGGGATGGCGAGAGCTAGTGCCTCCTTCCAGCGGCAGCGGAAGATTCTCCTCGCAAACCATCGGTTGTTCAAGCAGACAGACGGTAAACTTTGCAGTGGACGAGACGCCCTGACTTGGTTTGCAACTGGCGGCCGGTTCGTTCCGCCGTTCAATCATTCTTTCAGACCGGCGCGTAAGTTATTGTTGAGAAACTGCGCATGGCTGTCGTGGCTAGATCGATCACGTCGCACGGGAAGGGATGGATGGGTTTGACCCGTAGAAGGGCAACTGATCAGTGCAGTTTTTTAAAACGAAAATTGAGGCGGAATGGATTATTAGTGTTTGATCTGACCGGGAGCGAGACATCTCGGTCGGATAGCTATAATGTTTTTTCTTGACTCAAGTCGGATATCGTAGCTATCTTTAATTTGGCCGGTCCTGCTGGGGATGGCGAGAGCTAGTGCCTCCTTCCAGCGGCAGCGGAAGATTCTCCTCGCAAACCATCGGTTGTTCAAGCAGACAGATGGTAAGCTTTGCAGTGGACGAGACGCCCTGACTTGGTTTGCAACTGGCGGCCGGTTCGTTCCGCCGTTCAATCATTCTTTCAGACCGGCGCGTAAGTTATTGTTGAGAAACCGCGCATGGCTGTCGTGGCTAGATCGATCACGTCGCACGGGAAGGGATGGATGGGTTTGACCCGTGGAAGGGCAACTGATCAGTGCAGTTTTTTAAAATGAAAATTGAGGCGGAATGGATTATTATTGTTTGATCTGACCGGGAGCGAGACATCTCGGTCGGATAGCTATAATGTTTTTTCTTGACTCAAGTCGGATATCGTAGCTATCTTTAATTTGGCCGGTCCTGCTGGGGATGGCGAGAGCTAGTGCCTCCTTCCAGCGGCAGCGGAAGATTCTCCTTGCAAACCATCGGTTGTTCAAGCAGACAGATGGTAAACTTTGCAGTGGACGAGACGCCCTGACTTGGTTTGCAACTGGCGGCCGGTTCCTTTCGCCGTTCAATCATTCTTTCAAACCGGCGCGTAAGTTATTGTTGAGAAACCGCGCATGGCTGTCGTGGCTAGATCGATCACGTCGCACGGGAAGGGATGGATGGGTTTGACCCGTGGAAGGGCAACTGATCAGTGCAGTTTTTTAAAACGAAAATTGAGGCGGAATGGATTATTAGTGTTTGATCTGACCGGGAGCGAGACATCTCGGTCGGATAGCTATAATGTTTTTTCTTGACTCAAGTCGGATATCGTAGCTATCTTTAATTTGGCCGGTCCTGCTGGGGATGGCGAGAGCTAGTGCCTCCTTCCAGCGGCAGCGGAAGATTCTCCTCGCAAACCACCGGTTGTTCAAGCAGACAGATGGTAAACTTTGCAGTGGACGAGACGCCCTGACTTGGTTTGAAACTGGCGGCCGGTTCGTTCCGCCGTTCAATCATTCTTTCAGACCGGCGCGTAAGTTATTGTTGAGAAACCGCGCATGGCTGTCGTGGCTAGATCGATCACGTCGCACGGGAAGGGATGGATGGGTTTGACCCGTGGAAGGGCAACTGATCAGTGCAGTTTTTTAAAACGAAAATTGAGGCGGAATGGATTATTAGTGTTTGATCTGACCGGGAGCGAGACATCTCGGTCGGATAGCTATAATGTTTTTTCTTGACTCAAGTCGGATATCGTAGCTATCTTTAATTTGGTCGGTTCTGCTGGGGATGGCGAGAGCTAGTGCCTCCTTCCAGCGGCAGCGGAAGATTCTCCTCGCAAACCATCGGTTGTTCAAGCAGACAGATGGTAAACTTTGAAGTGGACGAGACGCCCTGACTTGGTTTGCAACTGGCGGCCGGTTCGTTCCGCCGTTCAATCATTCTTTCAGACCGGCGCGTAAGTTATTGTTGAGAAACCGTGCATGGCTGTCGTGGCTAGATCGATCACGTCGCACGGGAAGGGATGGATGGGTTTGACCCGTGGAAGGGCAACTGATCAGTGCAGTTTTTTAAAACGAAAATTGAGGCGGAATGGATTATTAGTGTTTGATCTGACCGGGAGCGAGACATCTCGGTCGGATAGTTATAATGTTTTTTCTTGACTCAAGTCGGATATCGTAGCTATCTTTAATTTGGCCGGTCCTCCTAGGGATGGCGAGAGCTAGTGCCTCCTTCCAGCGGCAGCGGAAGATTCTCCTCGCAAACCATCGGTTGTTCAAGTAGACAGATGGTAAACTTTGTAGTGGACGAGACGCCCTGACTTGGTTTGCAACTGGCGGCCGATTCTTTCCGCCGTTCAATCATTCTTTCAGACCGGCGCGTAAGTTATTGTTGAGAAACCGCGCATGGCTGTCGTGGCTGTCGTGGCTAGATCGATCACGTCGCACGGGAAGGGATGGATGGGTTTGACCCGTGGAAGGGCAACTGATCAGTGCAGTTTTTTAAAACGAAAATTGAGGCGGAATGGATTATTAGTGTTTGATCTGACCAGGAGCGAGACATCTCGGGCGGATAGCTATAATGTTTTTTCTTGACTCAAGTCGGATATCGTAGCTATCTTTAATTTGGCCGGTCCAGCTGGGGATGGCGAGAGCTAGTGCCTCCTTCCAGCGGCAGCGGAAGATTCTCCTTGCAAACCATCGGTTGTTCAAGCAGACAGATGGTAAACTTTGAAGTGGACGAGACGCCCTGACTTGGTTTGCAACTGGCGGCCGGTTCATTTCGCCGTTCAATCATTCTTTCAGACCGGCGCGTAAGTTATTGTTGAGAAACCGCGCATGGCTGTCGTGGCTAGATCGATCACGTCGCACGGGAAGGGATGGATGGGTTTGACCCGTGGAAGGGCAACTGATCAGTGCAGTTTTTTAAAACGAAAATTGAGGCGGAATGGATTATTAGTGTTTGATCTGACCGGGAGCGAGACATCTCGGTCGGATAGCTATAATGTTTTTTCTTGACTCAAGTCGGATATCGTAGCTATCTTTAATTTGGCCGGTCCTGCTGGGGATGGCGAGAGCTAGTGCGTCCTTCCAGCGGCAGCGGAAGATTCTCCTTGCAAACCACCGGTTGTTCAAGCAGACAGATGGTAAACTTTGAAGTGGACGAGACGCCCTGACTTGGTTTGCAACTGGCGGCCGGTTCGTTCCGCCGTTCAATCATTCTTTCAGACCGGCGCGTAAGTTATTGTTGAGAAACCACGCATGGCTGTCGTGGCTAGATCGATCACGTCGCACGGGAAGGGATGGATGGGTTTGACCCGTGGAAGGGCAACTGATCAGTGCAGTTTTTTAAAACGAAAATTGAGGCGGAATGGATTATTAGTGTTTGATCTGACCGGGAGCGAGACATCTCGGTCGGATAGCTATAATGTTTTTTCTTGACTCAAGTCGGATATCGTAGCTATCTTTAATTTGGCCGGTCCTGCTGGGGATGGCGAGAGCTAGTGCCTCCTTCCAGCGGCAGCGGAAGATTCTCCTCGCAAACCATCGGTTGTTCAAGCAGACAGATGGTAAACTTTGCAGTGGACGAGACGCCCTGACTTGGTTTGCAACTGGCGGCCGGTTCGTTCCGCCGTTCAATCATTCTTTCAGACCGGCGCGTAAGTTATTGTTGAGAAACCGCGCATGGCTGTCGTGGCTAGATCGATCACGTCGCACGGGAAGGGATGGATGGGTTTGACCCGTGGAAGGGCAACTGATCAGTGCAGTTTTTTAAAACGAAAATTGAGGCGGAATGGATTATTAGTGTTTGATCTGACCGGGAGCGAGACATCTCGGTCGGATAGCTATAATGTTTTTTCTTGACTCAAGTCGGATATCGTAGCTATCTTTAATTTGGCCGGTCCTGCTCGGGATGGCGAGAGCTAGTGCCTCCTTCCAGCGGCAGCGGAAGATTCTCCTCGCAAACCATCGGTTGTTCAAGCAGACAGATGGTAAACTTTGCAGTGGACGAGACGCCCTGACTTGGTTTGCAACTGGCGGCCGGTTCGTTCCGTCGTTCAATCATTCTTTCAGACCGGCGCGTAAGTTATTGTTGAGAAACCGCGCATGGCTGTCGTGGCTAGATCGATCACGTCGCACGGGAAGGGATGGATGGGTTTGACCCGTGGAAGGGCAACTTATCAGTGCAGTTTTTTAAAACGAAAATTGAGGCGGAATGGATTATTAGTGTGTGATCTGACCGGGAGCGAGACATCTCAGTCGGATAGCTATAATGTTTTTTCTTGACTCAAGTCGGATATCGTAGCTATCTTTAATTTGGCCGGTCCTGCTGGGGATGGCGAGAGCTAGTGCCTCCTTCCAGCGGCAGCGGAAGATTCTCCTCGCAAACCATCGGTTATTCAAGCAGACAGATGGTAAACTTTGCAGTGGACGAGACGCCCTGACTTGGTTTGCAACTAGCGGCCGGTTCGTTCCGCCGTTCAATCATTCTTTCAGACCGGCGCGTAAGTTATTGTTGAGAAACCGCGCATGGCTGTCGTGGCTAGATCGATCACGTCGCACGGGAAGGGATGGATGGGTTTGACCCATGGAAGGCCAACTGATCAGTGCAGTTTTTTAAAACGAAAATTGAGGCGGAATGGATTATTAGTGTTTGATCTGACCGGGAGCGAGACATCTCGGTCGGATAGTTATAATGTTTTTTCTTGACTCAAGTCGGATATCGTAGCTATCTTTAATTTGGCCGGTCCTGCTGGGGATGGGAGAGCTAGTGCCTCCTTCCAGCGGCAGCGGAAGATTCTCCTCGCAAACCATCGGTTGTTCAAGCAGACAGATGGTAAACTTTGCAGTGGACGAGACGCCCTAACTTGGTTTGCAACTAGCGGCCGGTTCGTTCCGCCGTTCAATCATTCTTTCAGACCGGCGCGTAAGTTATTGTTGATAAACCGCGCATGGCTGTCGTGGCTGGATCGATCACGTCGCACGGGAAGGGATGGATGGGTTTGACCCGTGGAAGGGCAACTGATCAGTGCAGTTTTTTAAAACGAAAATTGAGGCGGAATGGATTATTAGTGTTTGATCTGACCGGGAGCGAGACATCTCGGTCGGATAGCTATAATGTTTTTTCTTGACTCAAGTCGGATATCGTAGCTAACTTTAATTTGGCCGGTCCTGCTGGGGATGGCGAGAGCTAGTGCCTCCTTCCAGCGGCAGCGGAAGATTCTCCTCGCAAACCATCAGTTGTTCAAGCAGGCAGATGGTAAACTTTGCAGTGGATGAGACGCCCTGACTTGGTTTGCAACTAGCGGCCGGTTCATTCCGCCGTTCAATCATTCTTTCAGACATGCGCGTAAGTTATTGTTGAGAAACCGCGCATGGCCGTCGTGGCTAGATCGATCACGTCGCACGGGAAGGGATGGATGGGTTTGACCCGTGGAAGGGCAACTGATCAGTGCAGTTTTTTAAAACGAAAATTGAGGCGGAATGGATTATTAGTGTTTGATCTGACCGGGAGCGAGACATCTCGGTCGGATAGCTATAATGTTTTTTCTTGACTCAAGTCGGATATCGTAGCTATCTTTAATTTGGCCGGTCCTGCTCGGGATGGCGAGAGCTAGTGCCTCCTTCCAGCGGCAGCGGAAGATTCTCCTCGCAAACCATCGGTTGTTCAAGCAGACAGATGGTAAACTTTGCAGTGGACGAGACGCCCTGACTTGGTTTGCAACTGGCGGCCGGTTCGTTCCGTCGTTCAATCATTCTTTCAGACCGGCGCGTAAGTTATTGTTGAGAAACCGCGCATGGCTGTCGTGGCTAGA
>NC_057806.1:538337157-538341769 GCF_018294505.1 Triticum aestivum | reverse complement strand
GAAGGGCAACTGATCAGTGCAGTTTTTTAAAACGAAAATTGAGGCGGAATGGATTATTAGTGTTTGATCTGACCGGGAGCGAGACATCTCGGTCGGATAGCTATAATGTTTTTTCTTGACTCAAGTCGGATATCGTAGCTATCTTTAATTTGGCCGGTCCTGCTGGGGATGGCGAGAGCTAGTGCCTCCTTCCAGCGGCAGCGGAAGATTCTCCTCGCAAACCATCGGTTGTTCAAGCAGACAGATGGTAAGCTTTGCAGTGGACGAGACGCCCTGACTTGGTTTGCAACTGGCGGCCGGTTCGTTCCGCCGTTCAATCATTCTTTCAGACCGGCGCGTAAGTTATTGTTGAGAAACCGCGCATGGCCGTCGTGGCTAGATCGATCACGTCGCACGGGAAGGGATGGATGGGTTTGACCCGTGGAAGGGCAACTGATCAGTGCAGTTTTTTAAAACGAAAATTGAGGCGGAATGGATTATTATTGTTTGATCTGACCGGGAGCGAGACATCTCGGTCGGATATCTATAATATTTTTTCTTGACTCAAGTCGGATATCGTAGCTATCTTTAATTTGGCCGGTCCTGCTGGGGATGGCGAGAGCTAGTGCCTCCTTCCAGCGGCAGCGGAAGATTCTCCTCGCAAACCATCGGTTGTTCAAGCAGACAGATGGTAAACTTTGCAGTGGATGAGACGCCCTGACTTGGTTTGCAACTGGCGGCCGGTTCCTTCCGCCGTTCAATCATTCTTTCAGACCGGCGCGTAAGTTATTGTTGAGAAACCGCGCATGGCTGTTGTGGCTAGATCGATCACGTCGCACGGGAAGGGATGGATGGGTTTGACCCGTGGAAGGGCAACTGATCAGTGCAGTTTTTTAAAACGAAAATTGAGGCGGAATGGATTATTAGTGTGTGATCTGACCGGGAGCGAGACATCTCGGTCGGATAGCTATAATGTTTTTTCTTGACTCAAGTCGGATATCGTAGCTATCTTTAATTTGGCCGGTCCTGCTGGGGATGGCGAGAGCTAGTGCCTCCTTCCAGCGGCAGCGGAAGATTCTCCTCGCAAACCATCGGTTGTTCAAGCAGACAGATGGTAAACTTTGCAGTGGACGAGACGCCCTGACTTGGTTTGCAACTGGCGGCCGGTTCGTTCCGCCGTTCAATCATTCTTTCAGACCGGCGCGTAAGTTATTGTTGAGAAACCGCGCATGGCTGTCGTGGCTAGATCGATCACGTCGCACGGGAAGGGATGGATGGGTTTGACCCATGGAAGGGCAACTGATCAGTGCAGTTTTTTAAAACGAAAATTGAGGCGGAATGGATTATTAGTGTTTGATCTGACCGGGAGCGAGACATCTCGGTCGGATAGTTATAATGTTTTTTCTTGACTCAAGTCGGATATCGTAGCTATCTTTAATTTGGCCGGTCCTGCTGGGGATGGCGAGAGCTAGTGCCTCCTTCCAGCGGCAGCGGAAGATTCTCCTCGCAAACCATCGGTTGTTCAAGCAGACAGATGGTAAACTTTGCAGTGGACGAGACGCCCTGACTTGGTTTGCAACTGGCGGCCGGTTCGTTCCGCCGTTCAATCATTCTTTCAGACCGGTGCGTAAGTTATTGTTGAGAAACTGCGCATGGCTGTCGTGGCTAGATCGATCACGTCGCATGGGAAGGGATGGATGGGTTTGACCCGTGGAAGGGCAACTGATCAGTGCAGTTTTTTAAAACGAAAATTGAGGCGGAATGGATTATTAGTGTTTGATTTGACCAGGAGCGAGACATCTCGGTCGGATAGCTATAATGTTTTTTCTTGACTCAAGTCGGATATCGTAGCTATCTTTAATTTGGCCGGTCCTGCTGGGGATGGCGAGAGCTAGTGCCTCCTTCCAGCGGCAGCGGAAGATTCTCCTTGCAAACCATCGGTTGTTCAAGCAGACAGATGGTAAACTTTGCAGTGGACGAGACGCCCTGACTTGGTTTGCAACTGGCGGCCGGTTCATTTTGCCGTTCAATCATTCTTTCAGACCGGCGCGTAAGTTAGTGTTGAGAAACCGCGCATGGCTGTCGTGGCTAGATCGATCACGTCGCACGGGAAGGGATGGATGGGTTTGACCCGTGGAAGGGCAACTGATCAGTGCAGTTTTTTAAAACGAAAATTGAGGCGGAATGGATTATTAGTGTTTGATCTGACCGGGAGCGAGACATCTCGGTCGGATAGCTATAATGTTTTTTCTTGACTCCAGTCGGATATCGTAGCTATCTTTAATTTGGCCGGTCCTGCTGGGGATGGCGAGAGCTAGTGCCTCCTTCCAGCGGCAGCGGAAGATTCTCCTCGCAAACCATCGGTTGTTCAAGCAGACAGATGGTAAACTTTGCAGTGGACGAGACGCCCTGACTTGGTTCGCAACTGGCGGCCGGTTCGTTCCGCCGTTCAATCATTCTTTCAGACCGGCGCGTAAGTTATTGTTGAGAAGCCGCGCATGGCTGTCGTGGCTAGATCGATCACGTCGCACGGGAAGGGATGGATGGGTTTGACCCGTGGAAGGGCAACTGATCAGTGCAGTTTTTTAAAACGAAAATTGAGGCGGAATGGATTATTAGTGTTTGATCTGACCGGGAGCGAGACATCTCGGTCGGATAGCTATAATGTTTTTTCTTGACTCAAGTCGGATATCGTAGCTATCTTTAATTTGGCCGGTCCTGCTGGGGATGGCGAGAGCTAGTGCCTCCTTCCAGCGGCAGCGGTGCAAACCATCGGTTGTTCAAGCAGACAGATGGTAAACTTTGCAGTGGACGAGACGCCCTGACTTGGTTTGCAACTGGCGGCCGGTTCATTCCGCCGTTCAATCATTCTTTCAGACCGGCGCGTAAGTTATTGTTGAGAAACCGCGCATGGCTGTCGTGGCTAGATCGATCACGTCGCACGGGAAGGGATGGATGGGTTTGACCCGTGGAAGGGCAACTGATCAGTGCAGTTTTTTAAAACGAAAATTGAGGCGGAATGGATTATTAGTGTTTGATCTGACCGGGAGCGAGACATCTCGGTCGGATAGCTATAATGTTTTTTCTTGACTCAAGTTGGATATCGTAGCTATCTTTAATTTGGCCGGTCCTGCTGGGGATGGCGAGAGCTAGTGCCTCCTTCCAGCGGCAGCGGAAGATTCTCCTCGCAAACCATCGGTTGTTCAAGCAGACAGATGGTAAACTTTGCAGTGGACGAGACGCCCTGACTTGGTTTGCAACTGGCGGCCGGTTCGTTCCGCCGTTCAATCATTCTTTCAGACCGGCGCGTAAGTTATTGTTGAGAAACCGCGCATGGCTGTCGTGGCTAGATCGATCAGGTCGCACGGGAAGGGATGGATGGGTTTGACCCGTGGAAGGGCAACTGATCAGTGCCGTTTTTTAAAACAAAAATTGAGGCGGAATGGATTATTAGTGTTTGATCTGACCGGGAGCGAGACATCTCGGTCGGATAGCTATAATGTTTTTTCTTGACTCAAGTCGGATATCGTAGCTATCTTTAATTTGGCCGGTCATGCTGGGGATGGCGAGAGCTAGTGCCTGCTTCCAGCGGCAGCGGAAGATTCTCCTCGCAAACCATCGGTTGTTCAAGCAGACAGATGGTAAACTTTGCAGTGGACGAGACGCCCTGACTTGGTTTGCAACTGGCGGCCGGTTCGTTCCGTCGTTCAATCATTCTTTCAGACCGGCGCGTAAGTTATTGTTGATAAACCGCGCATGGCTGTCGTGGCTGGATCGATCACGTCGCACGGGAAGGGATGGATGGGTTTGACCCGTGGAAGGGCAACTGATCAGTGCAGTTTTTTAAAACGAAAATTGAGGCGGAATGGATTATTAGTGTTTGATCTGACCGGGAGCGAGACATCTCGGTCGGATAGCTATAATGTTTTTTCTTGACTCAAGTCGGATATCGTAGCTATCTTTAATTTGGCCGGTTCTGCTGGGGATGGCGAGAGCTAGTGCCTCCTTCCAGCGGCAGCGGAAGATTCTCCTCGCAAACCATCGGTTGTTCAAGCAGACAGATGGTAAACTTTGCAGTGGACGAGACGCCCTGACTTGGTTTGCAACTGGCGGCCGGTTCGTTCCGCCGTTCAATCATTCTTTCAGACCGGCGCGTAAGTTATTGTTGAGAAACCGCGCATGGCTGTCGTGGCTAGATCGATCACGTCACACGGGAAGGGATGGATGGGTTTGACCCGTGGAAGGGCAACTGATCAGTGAAGTTTTTTAAAACGAAAATTGAGGCGGAATGGATTATTAGTGTTTGATCTGACAGGGAGCGAGACATCTCGGTCAGATAGCTATAATGTTTTTTCTTGACTCAAGTCGGATATCGTAGCTATCTTTAATTTGGTCGGTTCTGCTGGGGATGGCGAGAGCTAGTGCCTCCTTCCAGCGGCAGTGGAAGATTCTCCTCGCAAACCATCGGTTGTTCAAGCAGACAGATGGTAAACTTTGCAGTGGACGAGACGCCCTGACTTGGTTTGCAACTGGCGGCCGGTTCGTTCCGCCGTTCAATCATTCTTTCAGACCGGCGCGTAAATTATTGTTGAGAAACCGCGCATGGCTGTCGTGGCTAGATCGATCACGTCGC
>NC_057806.1:538334559-538337079 GCF_018294505.1 Triticum aestivum | reverse complement strand
AGGCGGAATGGATTATTAGTGTTTGATCTGACCGGGAGCGAGACATCTCGGTCGAATAGCTATAATGTTTTTTCTTGACTCAAGTCGGATATCGTAGCTATCTTTAATTTGGCCGGTCCTGCTGGGGATGGCGAGAGCTAGTGCCTCCTTCCAGCGGCAGCGGTGCAAACCATCGGTTGTTCAAGCAGACAGATGGTAAACTTTGCAGTGGACGAGACGCCCTGACTTGGTTTGCAACTGGCGGCCGGTTCATTTCGCCGTTCAATCATTCTTTCAGACCGGCGCGTAAGTTATTGTTGAGAAACCGCGCATGGCTGTCGTGGCTAGATCGATCACGTCGCACGGGAAGGGATGGATGGGTTTGACCCGTGGAAGGGCAACTGATCAGTGTAGTTTTTTAAAACGAAAATTGAGGCGGAATGGATTATTAGTGTTTGATCTGACCGGGAGCGAGACATCTCGGTCGGATAGCTATAATGTTTTTTCTTGACTCAAGTCGGATATCGTAGCTATCTTTAATTTGGCCGGTCCTGCTGGGGATGGCGAGAGCTAGTGCCTCCTTCCAGCGGCAGCGGAAGATTCTCCTCGCAAACCATCGGTTGTTCAAGCAGACAGATGGTAAACTTTGCAGTGGACGAGACGCCCTGACTTGGTTTGCAACTGGCGGCCGGTTCGTTCCGCCGTTCAATCATTCTTTCAGACCGGCGCGTAAATTATTGTTGAGAAACCGCGCATGGCTGTCGTGGCTAGATCGATCACGTCGCACGGGAAGGGATGGATGGGTTTGACCCGTGGAAGGGCAACTGATCAGTGCAGTTTTTTAAAACGAAAATTGAGGCGGAATGGATTATTAGTGTTTGATCTGACCGGGAGCGAGACATCTCGGTCGAATAGCTATAATGTTTTTTCTTGACTCAAGTCGGATATCGTAGCTATCTTTAATTTGGCCGGTCCTGCTGGGGATGGCGAGAGCTAGTGCCTCCTTCCAGCGGCAGCGGTGCAAACCATCGGTTGTTCAAGCAGACAGATGGTAAACTTTGCAGTGGACGAGACGCCCTGACTTGGTTTGCAACTGGCGGCCGGTTCATTTCACCGTTCAATCATTCTTTCAGACCGGCGCGTAAGTTATTGTTGAGAAACCGCGCTTGGCTGTCGTGGCTAGATCGATCACGTCGCACGGGAAGGGATGGATGGGTTTGACCCGTGGAAGGGCAACTGATCAGTGCAGTTTTTTAAAACGAAAATTGAGGCGGAATGGATTATTAGTGTTTGATCTGACCGGGAGCGAGACATCTCGGTCGGATAGCTATAATGTTTTTTCCAGACTCAAGTCGGATATCGTAGCTATCTTTAATTTGGCTGGTCCTGCTGGGGATGGCGAGAGCTAGTGCCTGCTTCCAGCGGCAGCGGAAGATTCTCCTCGCAAACCATCGGTTGTTCAAGCAGACAGATGGTAAACTTTGCAGTGGACGAGACGCCCTGACTTGGTTTGCAACTGGCGGCCGGTTCGTTCCGCCGTTCAATCATTCTTTCAGACCGGCGCGTAAGTTATTGTTGAAAAACTGCGCATGTCTGTCGTGGCTAGATCGATCACGTCGCACGGGAAGGGATGGATGGGTTTGACCCGTGGAAGGGCAACTGATCAGTGCAGTTTTTTAAAACGAAAATTGAGGCGGAATGGATTATTAGTGTTTGATCTGACCGGGAGCGAGACATCTCGGTCTGATAGCTATAATGTTTTTTCTTGACTCAAGTCAGATATCGTAGCTATCTTTAATTTGGCCGGTCCTGCTGGGGATGGCGAGAGCTAGGGCCTCCTTCCAGCGGCAGCGGAAGATTCTCCTTGCAAACCATCGGTTGTTCAAGCAGACAGATGGTAAACTTTGCAGTGGACGAGACGCCCTGACTTGGTTTGCAACTGGCGGCCGGTTCGTTCCGCCGTTCAATCATTCTTTCAGACCGGCGCGTAAGTTATTGTTGAGAAACCGCGCATGGCTGTCGTGGCTAGATCGATCACGTCGCACGGGAAGGGATGGATGGGTTTGACCCGTGGAAGGGCAACTGATCAGTGCAGTTTTTTAAAACAAAAATTGAGGCGGAATGGATTATTAGTGTTTGATCTGACCGGGAGCGAGACATCTCGGTCGGATAGCTATAATGTTTTTTCTTGACTCAAGTCGGATATCGTAGCTATCTTTAATTTGGCCGGTCCTGCCGGGGATGGCGAGAGCTAGTGCCTCCTTCCAGCGGCAGCGGAAGATTCTCCTCGCAAACCATCGGTTGTTCAAGCAGACAGATGGTAAACTTTGCAGTGGACGAGACGCCCTGACTTGGTTTGCAACTGGCGGCCGGTTTGTTCCGCCGTTCAATCATTCTTTCAGACCGGCGCGTAAGTTATTGTTGAGAAACCGCGCATGGCTGTCGTGGCTAGATCGATCACGTCGCAAGGGAAGGGATGGATGGGTTTGACCCGTGGAAGGGCAACTGATCAGTGCAGTTTTTTAAAACGAAAATTGAGGC